>NC_051155.1:150349825-150557299 GCF_013339745.2 Dermacentor silvarum | reverse complement strand
TTCCCTGCCTTCAAACATCGTTTTCCAGAAGCTTGAGTGTGCGGTTCGTGGCTGTTTTTGTTCCTCCCGGGTCAATCATACTCCGAAGAATGTGCCATGTTTTCTTTGTAGTCAACGTGCCCCGAAGCGAGTCGCTAAACTGACGCCAATTGCTGTCGCTTAACTTTCGTGCGTATTTGTTAGCTTCCTGTGCTAGCCGAGCTATGCGAATCCAAATTTTGCGACTAAGCTTCTGCCTTTTCCATCTTTTTGCGAGACCTCTCCGGGCTTCCCAGAGATGCAAGAGGTGACCATCTACGGCTGGAGTCTCCGTTGTCATCTCAATTGTTTTCGTGACCCCAGCGTGGACAACTCTGATCCGCTCAGCCCAGTCTCCCATGTCTGGTATGCTTCCGATCGTTTTTTGTTTTTCGCGGAATTTGGTCCAGTCGGATAGCCTTGCCTTGCCAATAGCTCTTCGAATCTTGGCCACATTAACCGATATGCTTAAAATAAATGGTCGCTTCCTAGGTTCTCACCTAGGTTCGTCCATCGCGTCTCACTTTCGTTGTTGGTGAACGTGAGGTCCGGGGAGGTGTCCTTGGACACGCTGTTTCCGATTCGCTTGGGGAGATCCGGTTGGGTTAGTTGGAAAAGTCCGTAGCACTCTACGAGGTCCGCTAACAAGATGCCCTTGGGATTGTCTCTACTGTAGCCCCAGTTTGAGTGATGGGCGTTAAAGTCTCCTAACAATATGACTTTGTCCCTACCTTGAGCGAGTCGCATCGCGGTAGCCACCACGTTTTCGAAATCCGCCTGTTTCTCTCTGGGAGGGCTATAATTGTTAACAATAATTGTTTTCGGTTTGCCTCTTTTCTGCGGCCAAACCGTGATTATCTGATGCTGGATAGCTTCCCCCCCAAAATATTGTTACGTGTGGAAAGACACACACGAAAGAGGCTATTTACAATATATTTACACTGGAATCAAACCGCCAGGCCGACACCTTGCTCGCGCCAAAAGCCCAGACACACTTCATCGTCTTTCTCGCGGCGGCTCGTCTCTTGAGCATCTCTAGATGATATCGTAATAATATTGTACGCTAATCGCGACATCCTTCTTGGCAAAGGTGGCCACTTGAGGGTGATCCGGGTGAGCATAAAGCTCGTATCCTTTGAGGTTTTGCTTGCTTTTCCCTACCTCCTGAATACAGATAACGTCTGGAAGGATTGGCGCCGATTCTACATAGTGCGTGAAGAAGCCAATTTCTTGCGTAGCGTACAGCAATTCCATTGCCAAATTTCAATGTGTCCGGTCTGTCTGTTGCTTGTAGTGTTAGCCATGGATAGTAGTATCACTATCGGTGTGATCTGCGGCTTTCGGTGTCCGGGTAGGAGCTCCCGGGCTCTGGCTAGCCCTTTTTTCGGGGGGCGGCTGCTGCTTTTGTTTGTGCATCCTCCACCGTTCGCTTGAGTTTGTGTATCTCTGCGAACATTAGCTGCATGTTTTGTGCTAACTGTTCCAGCGTTACCGATGGAGCACTGGAGGTGGCACTGTGTTGCAGTGGTGTCTGCGGTGCTTTGGAAGTGTGTTCCGTAATTTGTATTGGTTGCCGTGATTTGCCGTTATTGACCATGCTCTTAAACGCTTCAAGCTCGGCTCGTAGCTCGGCTAAACTGTTACGAAGTGCTTTGTTTTCCTCGACTATTCTCTTATACTCAGGGTTTTGTGTGATTGGTGTTTGTGTATTCTTGGATTTGGCAGTGGAAGATACGACTTGTGCCCAGCTGATCTGATGACTTTGAGGGGTGCTTCATGCCAGTGGGGCCCCTGGCGACTTGCTTCTAGGGGCCTCCGTCTTGCTTGTCGGCTGTTGATGCTGCAGGGGCACCTTGGGTCGGGATGCCGAACGTTTCCTCTGGCCCGGCTGTCCGGACCAAGCTCGGCTCCGCAATGGCGAGCGGGTTCTGGAGCGGCTGCGATGATCCGTCCTCGGACGGAACTCCAGCTCGGAGTCCTCGTCTTCGCTGGCGAACCACCGTTGCTTGGTCTTGGTTGTTTTCTTGGACTGCGGTGTTGATCTTGGATTTACCGGCTTTAGTCTTTTGGGACATGTGCGGTCACCTGTTGGGGGATCACCCCCACAAATTGCGCACTTGGGGGCGCACGCGTGCCCATCGGCAGGCTCCCGCACCCCGCACGAGCGGCACACCTGTATACAGGTGTGCCGCTCGTGCGGGGTGCGGGAGCCCGACATATATGTCGGGCTGTGGACACACGTCGGTTCGGTGTCCCACGATACCACAGATACGGCAGAATTGTACCGCATTTCGGTATGGGGTGCATATTTTTTCGCCCCCGAAGTAATAAACACACCTTGGCACTTGGCTGCCGTAGAAGGTTAGCAAAGCACTTTGTGAGTCGCCCAGCATTCTTGCGTCGATCAACTCCAGCCCCTGGGTTCGAATACGTAGATTCGATCGCACTTTCGTGAACTTGAATCAAAATACTCTTGCCCGGAATTCTTTACTGACGCATCAAAGTCACATGCCGGCGTGTCCTATGCGGCATTCGGTCCATCCTTTTCTGAATCCGGTGAAATGCATCCAGAAACAAGCATATTTACGGCTGAGGCTCATGCCCTATTGTGTGCAGGGAAGCATATAATGAAAACAAGGCTCCAAAAATCTGTCATATTCACCGACTCTTTAAGCGTAGTAAAGGCATTAATGTCTCCTCGTAAACACAAAAACCCTGTGCTCGGTGAGCTCTATTCAGTGCTGTGCTCAGCATATACGTCTAACCAACGTGCCACAATATGCTGGGTACCCGGCCACAGAGGTATTGAGGGCAACATGCTTGCAGATGAAACTGCTGTTTCCCGTGTAAGAAAGGGCAACACCTCCTCTAGAGCTGTCCCTGCAAACGACTTGAATCATTTCCTGCGCAAAAGCCTTAGGAGCTATTGGCAGCACTTAAGGGACGCAGAAACAAGAAATAAGCTTCACGCCATTAAATCACAATTAGGGAATTGGCCACCCACTACGAAAACACGACAAACCGAAGTCATTTTTCGCAGCCTTAGAATTGGCCACACGTATGGCACGCATTCTCGCCTGTTGACTGGTAATGAACCCCCTTCCTGTAGCAAATGTGGCGAGACGCTAACTGTAATCCATGTCTTAATAGAGTGCAAGGAATTAGAGCCTCAAAGAAAGAAATATTTCCCCTTAGCATACAAACAACACATTCCTCTACACCCAGAAATGTTTCTGGGCACAGAACCGTTTTTTGACTACAGGTTAGTTTTAAAGTTTCTTGAACATGCCAGTACATTGCGAGTCATCAGCCCCCTACATTCGTAGCACATCCTCTCTATAGAGGCTGCTGCTGCGACAGCATTATTGTAGAGCAAGTGCCTATTAGCCCTTGCGTTCAAGGGCCCTGTTGAGGCACCGGTGCTACTCTCACGTACACGTTTTGTGACATCATCACTTCAGAACAAACCATCCATGGTCATTTCCCTCATCTCTAGTCACTGTCATCATTTTAATAGTTATATATTTTACGCAAGTTACAGCGACTTATTTTAGGCCTATTTACAGCCATTCAACATCCACCATCTCGCAGTACATTCCTATATCTCATAAACAATTCATTGGAAACTCATTACCATGTGTATGGCGTTCTTTGGCCATATGTGGCCCTTGCGCCATAAAACCCCATACATTTTTTTAATTAGGCGCTGAGACGTACTTGAAGACCACCTCTACAGTAGGGATATATGACGAGAGGGACACAAAGTGAGATGATAATTATCGCTGTTTGCAGTACAATTAACAAAAATTGAATAATAACTTTTGACCAGCGGCAGTAAGCAGGCACGTTTGTATTGAAAAGTTGGATGCAGTCGTGTTTGTACAGAGTTCTGCTTGGCCGAATTCTTCTAGGGTATCCGTGCTTTGGTTATCGAACTGCGAACGTTAATTGCCGTTCGCATGATTACCCATGCAAGAAAGTGACGACCGGCGCAAAGCTCCTCCCTTATCTCGGTATAACAGAAGCTACCATCGTTACAGGCTGCACGGTTCTGTATTTTGATAGCAGTTCCGACTTCTGCGCTTTGTGATTACGCCAGCCGAGAGTGAAAGCGGAGCAGTTATCACTTTTGCCTATGCCTCCTCACCCGTTGTCAGACTAAACGCCGTACGCAAAAGGCGTGTTACATAAGGGCCTTGCGCTGGTCGTCACGGTCTTGCATGCATAATCATGCTATTGGCAATTAAACTTCGCAGTTAGATATCTCTTTGTGTCCCCCTCGCCACATAACCCTACTGCGGAGGCAGTCTTCACGTGCGTCTCAGCGCCTAAGTAAAAAAAAAACAGAAAAAAAAAAAAACTGTCAACTTAACTTTGATCAGCCTGTATACGTATACCACGCAACTCTTGTCTTGACTGACTCTTGTCGATATTTTCTACTCATTTCGGAATAATACGATATAAAAAATTGAATCGTAGTCACTAACATCTGAGGCAACTGTGCCGACATGCAATGAATTGTTTTTAAAATTATGTCGTGCAACGTCCCGAAACCGCACGGTGGGTTTGAAGAATGCCGTAGTGGACGGCTCCAGATTAATTTTGACTTGCTGGAGGTCTTTAACGTACCAAAAGCACGGCACACGATCGGGGAATGCGGCCACCGTGGTCGGAAAACAAACCCGCAACCCCATGCTCATCAGCGAAACGCCATAGTCACCATGCACGGCGGGTCCTTTCAGGCATCGTTTGCCCTGTCAGCCTATACAAGTGCTGCAACGGGCCTGCCATTGCGTATGAGAAGAGGAAACAGAAAGACCTCTGCCAAAGCCGGTGATGTTGACATATGCCGGACACGATACTCCGGGTGATTAGCAATCCTGTATTTTATGTACACCGTGAATTATTTGTGTAGAGTCGGAAATGAGCCCCCGTTGCAGAGCCACTGCGTCGAACACGCCTAGGCAGTTAATGTAGAAAATAACGTTAATCCAGTTTTGCATCATCTTTTTATCTTGGCTAGTGGGAGATTGAGAAAGCGCGCAGCCTGACGATGGAAAGGATGGAATGCTTACCGTTCTTTCTTTACCTCAAAGCATGATTTTTCTCTGCCATCCCACATACTTAACATGTGGCGCTGAAGGACTTCATTCTGATACTTCTGGGCAATTGCGGTGTTCTCGTCGTGCAATGATCGTGGTCCTATAGACCGATATGACTGCCTGAAAAACTGATCATGGACATTTGGCGAGTAGACCACAATAATTTGGAAGTAGCTGATGTAAAGCTAGATATGCGTTTGTTTAATATTATCTGAAGGCTTGAACTTTTTAAACATTGGGCACAAACATCGCAAAAAACAATCTTTATTCAGTGTTCAAGTAAACCCTGTGAAACGGGTGTTGGTGTATCTTTTTGAGTATAATCATTCATACCAACGATCACTTGATATAGTAACTTTGACGTCAGCTGGATGTGCAGTATTTCTATTAAGTTCGTTCTTCCGATCAGAAAGCTCGACAGCCCTATAGCTTGTCGCGAAACATGTGATCTGATCTTGTATATGAATGAAAAATGATCGGAAGGACAGTCCCGGTAATTTCGCATTCACCATGATACAACAAAAGGTGACTTCGTGATCACGTGACGCGGGGCCCTTTCGATTGCGATCGAGCCCGATCGGGATTGAATTTCTTGATCCCGATTGGCTCCTTTGCTCAATCTGCGGAAGCAATCCAATCACGGTCGAGAATTTCGATCCAGATACGGCTCGATCGCGATCGAAACAACACCATGTGACTGCGGTATTAGCCAGATGCATTGACTCGTCTTTCATGGGCGTTTGGGCCAATACGCAGGACAGAATTAGCCCCCTTGAACGGAGTGCGAAAGTACACGTAAGCTGAAAGAGAGAGACAGAGGGCCGGGGTCAAGTGGCTCTGTCTGAGCCGGCAACGCTGGTAACACGAGATTGGCAAATCAGTGCAGCATTCTTAGTACAGCTACGCTGTACTTCCGTCTGTTCGCGGCAAAATACAAGAGCGCCACCCTATAGTTTCATTTTAGCTTTTAACGTGGTGGCACAAAAGTGCAACTGTTATAAGCTGCATCAGAAAATTCATGCAATACGTGCGAGCCTATACGGTGCCCAGCAGTGGCAGCCGACCCTCTCCCCATGCCATGTCGTATTCTGTACGCTCCCGATTTTATGCGAACGGAAATGATGTGGAATCGGTACGTAATCTGCGTATCTTAAAACATTGGCATTTGGACTGTGTGCGAAACCACGGAGTAGGCTAAACTTAATTCGTGGATGTCTCTGCATAGGCGTTTATGGTGCAACCCGCGCCGCGGTAGTCCAGCTGCCATGGCGTCGCGCTGCTGAGCTCGAAGTCGCGGATTCCATCCCGGCTGCGGTGGCCGCATTTCGATGGGGACGAAACGCGAAAACACCCTTGTACTTAGATTTAGAACCCCGGGTGGCCAAAATTAGTCCGGGTTCGCCCACTATACGTCATACTCAGATCGTGGTTCTGGCACGTAATACCCCAGAATAAATTTTTAAATAAAATACGCTGTATATATTGTAATATATTGGGCAATGTTCGCAAAATAAAAAAAAGAATAATACTAAATGGCATGCTGTCCCTCCTTTCACTGCCTAAGTGAAACCGTTCGTGGATAAATGCGGGAAAGAAGGGGAGTATGACCTGAACCACTGCTGCACACCACTGACTTCTCGTGAAAAATAAGCTCGCTGACAGTCGCCACAGCAATGAGAGAAAAAGATTAGACTCATGGAACTGCTGATTCACGCACTGGAGCGAAAACTTTCTGAACACATAGCTTTGACAAGGCAAATGTTCACTAAAACGTCAGGTACGAACTCACGCTGATCTGCATAAACATGAAAACTGTGACTGATCTGAGTCTTTTTTTTTTCTTTTTTTTTTCTTTGAACAAACGTTTCATTTCAGATATCTGACAATTTATTTGATCATATTTGGTTTGCAGAGTGTGTTTCCAAAAGTTTACTTCAGGTGACTACAACAGCATTCTGTTTCACATAAGGGTAGCTCCGACGCGTAACGCAATGGATGAGTCCGGAGGATGGAAGCATTATCGTAGTACTGTGAAAGAGCACAAGGAACGCTTTAGATCGTAAATAATTAGGTCTATTTTCCGTTGCGCACCATTAAAATGCAAATGCTGATGTGTTTCATCGCACAGGACGTTGAACGTTAACACGCCCAAGAGCATAAAGCATTCACCGACCGGGACATGATGTACGGTATAGTTGTATACGACTATTACATCATTTCGAAAATGTGCCACTTGTAGCATAAACGTTTGCAACAAAGAGCGCATTCGAAACGCATTTTTTGTTGCAGTGTTGTTTGTCAAGCATCGCGTTGAAAGCTGGTCATTTTTCGACATTATATTGTGTCAAGTAGTAGCCTCATTTGCAGCTTTGCTTAACGTAAGGACACGGTCTGCGACGTCCTCTTTCGCTGTCTTTCGCCATCGTTCGCTCGTGTATTCTGCCCCTCACCCTTATGTCACCGCCTTTCCCTCGCCTACACTCTTGCCCCTTAGGCTTTTCTACGCCCTTCCTCATTTCATCTCGCAGAATGAGGACGAAGACAGAAGAGAATTACGACGCCCACACGACAGCGTGTCCTATGTGAAAGTGTCCATGTCTGTCTAGGATAACGTCCACCGTCTGAACGATGGAGGTCATGTCGCTAAATAATAGAAACCTGACTGCGAATTTTGAAGCTGAAAGTTTTAACTTAATTCAGTCTTGTAGTTGCACACTTTTTTTTTTTTTTTTTTTTTGCATAGGCCGATGGTCACAAAGCTTGAATATACAGGATCTTCCTCTGATAAATATATACGAATTTCCCTTGATATGGCGAAAATAGAATAACAAATACTAGTAACTTTTGTCCGATAATATGCATATCAGAAAATGAATTTTCAGCTACTCAGTGTCGTGAACCAAGAGGAGCCCGACATTTGCATAGAAATCCCTGAGCATAGCACGCGAGGTATTCTCTCACCGGCAGATTTATACTAACCGACGAGCAGCTTATCGCATATCCAAGAAGTGCCATTTCTACGATACATAAACTCGCGATAGGACTGGCATACCGAGGCAAGTATCTCTTAGTATTTCAGCAGGCGCGGATCCAGGGGGGATGTCCGGATGTCCTGACCCCCCCCCCCTCAGATTTCTGTATCACCCCCTCGCTGACAGGGGGATGGCCCTGTCGCAAAAAAAAAAAAAAAAATATGGCCACCAGCATCCTTCAAAAGTATTTTTCGCGAGTACCAGTGGTATCAGCCATGTAGAAGTAAAGCTAGCTCGCTCACAAGCTTAGTTGTATTCCGTAGGAGTGTGGTGTCGCGAAGTTGCCGTAGTTATTTTTTCTCATGAACACCTTGGACCTCCTGGCGCCTGCCGTGCCTTATTCGTCCCGTCGGTGGCGTCGAAGGAACGAGGGGACGTCCCTTTTGCCAAACACGCCGAGGTCCGTTCGAGCGCCTTCGCGCCTGATTAACTTAGTTTCCCCTTGGGGTGTCAACGGTTGCCTCATTGGCTGTCATCGGTTCCGTGACCAACCTGCTTAATGAAAGAGATCTCTTGCTGAAGTGTTCATATATAAATAATAACAACTAACAGCTAAACTAAGAACTACGCATAGGCAACTTTTTTTAACTGTAGCACTCATTGTGATCAATCACAGTTACACGTTGACAATATACAGTACGAGCACAATACCGTTCGTACGCTACAAGTTTTTCATTGTAACTTCGCAGTTTTATTGTCGTACATTAAGCATAGGAGGCTCAAGCCCACCGGATCCGTTTATCTGAGTGGGCGTTCTCGCGGAGCAGGGGCGAAGCCTCGAGCCGCGGCTGCGAAGTGGGGGAGCGTGACGTCAGCGGCCAACGCCAGCGCGCGGGCCTAGGATGGCGTCGTGTGGTTAGAGAAACGGGAGCAGATGCGCGCCTTGTGTAAAAGGATGACGTCGCGTGGGAAACAAAACATGAAGACGCTGGCTCGCGCTCCATCCTACTACGCCACATCGTTATTCTTGTAGGTGGCGTCGTGAGTATTCATACGCGGTGATTCGCATATCGTAAACAACCAGCGTAGTGGTTGCTGCTTTGGAGCGGACCGTTACGCCCGTATTCAAGAACGTTCCTCTAGTCAACACACCACCACGACTCAAGAGAGAAGATGACACCGCCATCCCTCCACAGAAGTGGCCACTGAGCTTCATCATCATTCACGGGAATTTATGAGAATTGTCGCATCTTTATTCTCGATTATTCTGCGCAGTACGACAATTGAAATTTGGAGTCTGATATCTCGGAGCACGGACACGCTAGGATAATTCTTCCGACTGATACTGTGTAGAAACTCGACTGTCTCTAAGTTTTCAATACAAACATACCCACTTACTGCAGTCAACAAAAAATAATTGTTCAATTTTAGTTAATTGGGCTGCTTACAGCGATAATTATCATCTCACTTTGTGCCCCCTTAGCCACATAACTTATTTGCACAGGTGGTCTTCGCATGCCTCCCAGTGCCTAACTTTAAGAAAACCATAAAGCTTAGTTTTTAACACCCTGTATTATCAGGCGCAGCCGCCAAGCACATGGCTGTATTGGGTAACGTCCTTTTCCTATAAGCTCGGAGAAACCGATACCTGGCTTCGCTACAGGTCTTCTTCCTCTTTCAGGGGTTTTACGTGCCAAAACCAGTTCTGATTATGAGGCACGCCGTAGTGGAAGGCTCCGGATTAATTTTGACCACCCGGGGTTCTTTAACCTGCACTACAACGCAAGAACACGGGCGTTTTTGCATTTCGCCTCCATCGAAATGCGGCCGCCGCGGCCGGTATTTGATCCCGCGATCTCGTGCTCAACGCCTGAGCTGACTGAGCCACCACGGAGGGCTACAGGTGTTGCTTTAGCCGTATAAAACGCGGATTTATCGTGAGGAAAAACGGTAAATTTCGGTAAATAAGAAAGGCTATCATCATCATCATCATTGACAGAAGCTGACCCTCTCCCCCCCCCCTCAGAAAAAACCTGGATCCGCCCCTGTTTCAGTCCTCGTGTACCTGCTTATCGAAATGTATATCTAAGATACAATATAGGTACCACAAAGGATGTTATTAACGATACATACAAGCACTGTGAGGGTTGTGTAATATATTAGGGATTAGAACAATATCGTCTATATAAATGAGAAATAATATCGGCCCTAATAGAGCACCTTGTGGAGCACCGTACTTTATAAATTGTAAATCAGAGTTAACACCGTTAATTGCAACCTACTGAGATCGCTTCAATGAGTAACTGCGTAGTAGGTAAAGACAGATTCCTTTAATTCCATAACGGGGTAGCTTTTCAATGAGTATATTGTGTTTAAAGGAGTCGAACGTTTTCCGGAAGTCTAAGAAGGTACTTAAAGTCACTATTTGATTTTATTGGTTCGTTAAAAGTTTATCACGAATGTTTAAAGCGGTTTTTCTTTTCTAATAAACTTTACTTATGAAGATAGCCTATTATTCTGGAAAAAATTACCTTCTCGACTAATTTTGAAAAAAGAACAGAACTGATATAGGCCTGTAATTGTTTATATAATTAGACGCGCCTCCTTTATGCAGAACAGTAACCCTTGCAGTTTTCACTTTATCTGGAAATATTCCTGCTGACAATATTAAGTTACTAATATCGCTAATAACTTCACATATTAAATCAGAAACTGCTTGTATTGGATCTGCTTTAATGCCACCGAATCCTGCAGAATAAGTTTTCTTTAGAGCATTTATCACGTTCAAGGAGGAGTAGATTTTAGTGAAGAGAAAGGAGGAGAGGATCACGTTCGATATTTCTAATGCATCAGTAAGATAAAGAAATATGGAATGAGGAAAATTATCGCTGGCGTAATTGTCATAAACATAAGCATAGTTTACTAATAGCCTGATAATACCTGTGCGAACTTCCGTTTTGTATGTATTGGAAAACTGCGCTGGAAAAGTGACGGAGCGAACTGACCAGACTGGAATGGCTGTTCGAGAATGTGGCGGCTGTCCTGTTTTATACACGGACTCCGAAATGACCGATAATCTACTGACGGTGTTATTTTCGTGGTCCCGTATTCACAAAAGAACTCTTACGCTAGAATTGTTCGTAAGAACGAATTCTAGCCAACCCTGATGCTTTACATATTACAAGCGAAGGCGGCCGGTCACGGGGGAAGAGCAATTACGAAGGAACATCTTTTTGAATTCGGCCCCTGGTCCCGTAATTACGAAAAATGACTTACGTTAGAATTGTTCTTAAGATCAGGTACTAGCCAATCATGATGACGGACGTATTATTAGCGAGGTTTGCTGGCCAATGGCAAAGTTCACTTACGAACTAAAAGATTGGTGAATTTGAGCCGTGGTCTATTCAGTCTAACGGAGAGAAGACACTACCAACTAGTGAATGCAATTTTCTTGGATATGAAAGACACCTTCGACGACGTATAGCATCATTAGGTACTTAACACCCTTGAGAATTTGCGCGTTGGGCGCCGGATGTATGCGCGGGTCTCGAACTGCCTAGGGATGTATCCCTAGATGATGATGATGATGGCATCCCCTTTGAAACCGGGCGTTGACAAATAGTCACCTAGCCTGCTTGATTTAATCAGGTATACTATACATGTTCTTTATCTAGCATTTTTGTATACTTCTCATTAATATTTCTCTTCTTTTTTTCTAAAATATACCTTGTACCACTACCTATGATTTTAAGAGATCAGGTCGTATCGATCTCTTCCCTGCTTTTTTCCACCAGTACTCTAATCGTCTCTTGCTTATCTCTACGGCTTATCGGTTGATGTTTCCTTCCACTTTAAACCCAAGCTTCTGGAAGTTGTACGTTATGTACGGTTCCCGTTGGGTGAATCCCTTCGCATTCCATTAGGATGTGCTGAGAGGTCTCGGGATCTTTACTGCAGCACACATATGCCACATCTAGCTCCGAATATTTGCTCCTGTATGTTTTGGCCCTTAGGCATCCGGCTAGAGCCTCAAATAGCAAGGCACTGCCCTTTGTGTTATCGTACAGATTTTCCCTTCCAATTTCTTTCTTTTCATTCTTGTAAATCTCCATGGTCCTTTTTTGTGTCTATTCTTTGCATCCAATTCACTGTCTCTATTTCTCTCACTTTCTTTCTGATGACTCCTGGATGTATATTTACAGTTTCGATTATCCTGTACTTGGTTGCTAACTTCCTTGACCTCTTCGTCCATTCTGTGTACGCGCTTTTCAGCTACAGACCTGCCTGAGTGGCAGCCCCACCTTTGTGTAAACAGAGAAAGACGAGACCTGCAGACATCACGATCGCGGAGGCGTTTCTCAAGGTGGAATACTTAGCCAAGCATTCTTCAATGCACATATGGGCATTGCAGATAAGCTGGCTGACACTGTGAAGGTGAACACGTACGCAGATAACATTTCCATGTCAGAATCTGGGGCCACACAACCACAAATGCGTGCAAGGCTTCAACACGCGACTACAATCACGTCGAAGTAGTAGTGCCATCATGGCCTGCAAGTCTGAACAGCGAAGTGGACCTTTCTTGTATTGAGACGAAAAGCGGCGCTACCCCTCGTCACGTACTACCGATTTCTTGCTGTCATCGTAGACAAAGGGCTGTCTTGCACAAAGCATGTCACTATGCTAAGGGCTAAGTTACAAGTTTCATACACGGTCTCCATGTTATAACAGTACTGAGGGGAAGTACGTGTCCCTCTGAACGGAGTCCGCTGCATGTGCATCAGGTGCTTTTCGTGGGCTGCATGCGTTACGCCGTGTGTCGGTTTGGGCGAGTGCAGATCAAGTTCGTGCATGTGCTCCCTAGCATGCGCTCATCATGTCTCTGCACGATGGAGAGGAACAATAGTGTGCACACGCGTTGGATTACTGAGCTGTTCATTACGAGGTCACTGTTGCAAATGATCTGCCCAACTGACGTACATTCTATCGCAAAAAAACTAAAGGCCAGCTGACGCTAGCCGACAACGGCCGACTGGTCTTTACTTTGTTGCTGTATATCCTGTATACTTGGGTACTGTGAACCTCTGCTCGTCTATCTTCATCTGATAATCCGACACCTACGTCACCCCGTGTCGTTGCTCCCAAGCATCAACTCCAACTGCGAGAAGGCAAAGGCACTATAGCATGTCGCGTCAGCGTTATTCCTGCGAGCTCCTGGCCCACCGGCAACCCTGCAACACCTCCATGGAGAATGCCGAGGACACTATAAACACACACAAAATTACATCTTCGTGGATGGGTTGGTTATCGAAACATCCTTTCTGCATCCTTACTTTTAACAGCGGAGCTGTTTTAGCTTGAGCTTCAGTCGTGCCCGGCGTGGATGGGGAAACTATCATCATCAGCATTGACTCGAGCGTCATCGTCTTCTTCCGCAGCTGGCTCGTTGAGGCCCCTCGGTTCGCGCGGAATGAGCGCACGCTGTGCCAAGAATGAGCGCACGCGCTCGTGCTCGGCACGGCATCCAACGACACGTAGAACAACAAAACGACGCGTAGTGCAACAATTTTGGCTCCATGTGCATGGCCGTTTCCCGCCAGTTGTGCCTAGCACAGGACAAGAACAATGGTATCGCGAAGATGTCATTTGCCCACGCGGAGAAGAGGAGGGTGAAGAATGAACATGTGGAGATGAGTGTGAAGAGGCTGACGAAGAAAAGGAAGATAAAATCTGTGACTAAACAATGTTGACTGATTAAATAAAAGAGAGATGCATTAACTAAGCCATGTGTGTGTGTGCATTACAAAAAAAAAAAAAGAATTACGCGTAGCTTCGGCAAAGCGGTGCGAAGGCTGAAGGAACAGCGAGCATCATACCCACTACGCTATACACCCACGCTTGCAGAACTCCACTGTTTCATCAGATTTCACAAGCGTGGAACTGCCTTGAATTGTTAAATGCGTAAGCATTTATATGCGTACCCAACGAGGAAACCCGTCCACCCGTCCGTCTGTCACGTAAGACTAATCGCTTTAATGAACTTAATGTATAAAACAAAATTCGGCAGCATGTTACACTCCTGTAACTCGTGAAGGCGAAAACCTGCTGCACACGTGGTAATAATGCATTATGTTATACGATAGACATCACGAGCCGCAGTCATAACGAGCCACAATGTGAAGTAAACGTATGGCGCTGTTGGTCAACCTCCTCAACGACACATGCGAGCACCTAATGCCCTACCTAAAGGTTCGTTTGTTCTTTCTTTCCGTCTTTCTTTCTTTCGTTCCTTCTTCCATTCTTTCCTTCGCTATTTCTTTCCTTCGTTTCTTCATTCGCATGCAGCCATTGCATGTTTGCTTGCTTACGGGGGTATGAGCCATTCTTGATGATGAGGTGTAACGTTGTACGTGTGATTCTTATGAACGTATGCACTGTACGCTTCACTTTGATGAGGGCTTGTAGCCTCTGCATTACGAGAGGGATGAGCCTTGCATTTTTTGCTTGCTTAGGGGGGTATGAGCCATTGCGGATGACACTTTTTGTACCATTGGAGGGGACGACGCGGGTACGAGCCATAGTTTTTGTACCATTGGACCGGACGACGCGTTTTTTTGGATATGATCCATCGCAATGAGCCACTTGAGGCTTTCGGCTTAAAATAAATTCGAAAGGAAGAGCTTTGGCGGTGGCGAGCTTCGAGCCTACGACCCCACGCACTGAAGCCGAGTGGCTTACCCATTAGGATAAACGCCCACGCTTGCAGAAGGTGAATATATCTGACATTTGTTTTGTACCGCCGGTACAACACATTCATATGGTTCAAATGAGAACAGTTTCTATGAAGGCTTTGTTAAAAGATTTGGTGATGATCGGATAAAAGCCAATTCTAGGACCACATTTAGAGCCGACTTGGAGCATTGTATAGATCAGGAAAATTCCGATTTTGCGAAAATGTAATGCCAAACACGCCACATCCCCGACGCGTTTCGGTGGTCGCGGGATGCGCCTTTCGCTGTCACTTCACCGACCGAAGTGACACCGATCTCTGCGGGCTTTAGCGCTTCACATCGCGCAACACATATAGATAAGCAGTCAATTAGTTGATAAGGATGATAAGGTGTTATGAGGGGTTATAAGGGTCTCATCACGGTTGATAATGGTTCGACGCGGAGGGATAGGGTGCTAAAGAGCGATAAGATCTTATAATGGTCGGAGTAATAATGATAAGGTTAATAAGCACTGATAACAGTTGAGAAGAGTCGGATCAAGTCCAATAAGGATGATAAGGACCGATAAGAGTTGAAAAGGGTCCCAGAAATACAAACTGGGCAGCAAGGGCACTCCGCAAGGCTCTGTCATCTCTCCGACGCTTTTTAACCTTGCGCTAGCCGGCCTAGGCAAGAGACTGGATCAAATCGAGAACGTCAAATACACCATATGCGCAGATGACGTAATGCTCTGGATCCCCGGAGGTAGCCTGGAATCACTTGAGAACGCTCTGCGGCAAGCGATCGAGGAATACCTCGCTCCCACGGGCCTGCGATGTTCGCCCGCTAAGTCGGAGCTCGTCTACAAACCATCGAGAAGCGGTCCCAAGCCAAAGAGCGTTGTTGTTGTTGTTAGAACGTTTATTAAAATAATCATAAAAAGTTTACGCCCCCAGGAAAGGAATCCATCAGGGCGGAGGTAGGGGTAAAAGAGGAGGTTCAAATAATATTCATCATTTTTGACTCTTGTAAAAATTGTAGTAACGACTGGAATATGAGGCGCCGTCTCTCGGGGGGACCAGTGGGAAGGCGCCAGGCGTCCAAATCCTGAGGCCTCAGAGTAGGCGGAAGGGTCGCTATCGCTCTTCTCCGGTGCTCGGCGAGATCCGAGCAGCCCCAGAGTATATGCTTCTGATCCAGCAGCTGGTTACCTGGACAGGAGCGGCAAGTGGCTGATTGCCAGGTCTGGAGGCGCATCATGGCGCGGCGGGCTGGTGTCACTGCTGTCTCCAAAGAGCGAAATCAGAGACACACACGCCATTACTCTCAGAACAAAAGACGGAGGAACCATTCCGCACGTCAGCAAAATCAGAGTCCTCGGCATGCTCGTTGAGAGCAATGGCTTTAACGCCGCGACAGTGGAGAAGATCGCCACAAAGTCGGATAACGCCATAAATCTCATACGACTCGTAGCAAACAGACAACATGGCCTTACGGAAGAAAATCTCCTCAAGCTAACACATGCCTTCGCGCTATGCAACTTCACGTACGAGACGGCCATGCACAGATGGGAGGTATATAGCGGAGGACAAACTCAATGCGCAACTGAGGAAGCTAGTAAAACTGGAAGCATGCTCTTCTGTGATTCATATAATTGCCTATGAGTTGCAGCGCCGGTTTTGAGTCACAGAACACTGTTCATTTAGCGGGGCTTTGTTGCAGTATGCAGCGGATTGTTTCTCTAACGCCGGTCAACTCGGCTGCTATAGACGATGTTTTGTGTCCTATTTTGAACCGTTGCGTGATCCCCATTCCAGGTACCGTGTAAACTGCCGCGGAAGAGGTCTGTGTTCCAGAACCATCTGCAAGAACATGTTCGGTATATCCGTACATGCAAGCAATGTAGCATAATGTGAAATGCGTGAGACCAGCAAGCGGCATTTTCGACTTTTTCGTTATTCCGGGAATTGAGATTCTCACCATCGGCTTTGCCATCGTCCAGAGTGGAACTTCCGGTATGTCATGCAGTGCGAAGTCCGACGACAGTAGATCTTGTTGCGACAACACGACTTCTGAGTAGGCGGCGTCGGGCCGTATGCTTGTGACGTTTGTCATTAGATGATTCCTATGCCTAGTTAGTAGCCTTACATGCATTTGCACTGGCTCATATTGCAGATAAACTCGAGCTGGGCACGCACGTGCCTCTGCAATAGTGCCCCATGTAGAAGCAGATCGTCGTAGTCCTGAGCAAATTCTTAGTGCGCGAGTTGAGCACTTTCAAGTGTGCGGACGGCAGATGTACAAATCCGAGAAAGTACAGGCGCGCTGTAGCGGAGGTATCCAACAAAAAGTGCCTGGTAGAGCTGTAGAAGAGATGATGTGGATGGCCCCTACGGGTGAGTGGAGTGGAGTGGAGTGAGTCAGTCAGTGAACAAACTTTATTAGGGGTCCGGCGAGGACGCGAACTCGTCGAGCACCCGGCTAGTCCCATGTCGGGACCGGCAAGTCTAGCCCACCTGTCCGGTCGCGGGCACGCCGAACAGTCAGGATTAGCTTGTCTAGAGCGGGGCTACGCAGAAGCGAGTCCCACTCCTCCTTGCTGAGCTTGGGGTATCTCGACCCGCACTCCCAGAGCATGTGTTCTAGAGTGGACGTCTGCCCACAGGACAGGAAGGCGTCGTCGCGACATACATCGGGGTAAACTTCGTATATAACGGACAGACATGGATATGTGCAGGTCTGTGAAAGTCTAGAGAAACGGCTTGCGCCATATTCAACTTGGGGTGAGGGGGTGGAAAGACCCTTCTAGAAATGAAGAATTTCGTAACCTCGTTGTGAGTAGCGGGAGCATCCCTGTGGCCGTAGGGGGGAGGGGAGTCGGCGCTCCTTACAGAGGAAGCGCGGTCGCTGAGGTCGCGCGCAGCCTCGTGAGCAGACTAATTGAGGTTCGGGGGAACACCCTCGAACGACCCTACGAGAGCGGGAAACCAGTAACTCGAATGATGCGTGCGAGCATCTGGACCCGAGACGCTAAGAAGACGAGCAGCTTGCTCGGCGATGCGTCCCTCCTGAAAAGCCCTAACTGCCGCTTTGGAATCGCTATAGATCTCGGACCCACGACCGTCTAGCAGGGCGAGGGCGATGGCAGCTTGGTCGGCGACTTCAGGGTCTGAAGTGTGAATCGAAGCGCTATTGCAAATCTTGCCGTTGGAGTCGACCACGACGGTCTTCCCAGGTCTTCCCATCGCTGTACTCCGCGGCGTCGACAGAGCTTAATTGCTCTGATGCCTTGTCGCTTGATCTGTGTGAGGATTGCTACTGTTCTCGCCTTACGTCTGCCCTCGTTGTGGATGGGATGTACGTTTCGGGGCACGGGGGCCACTTCGAACTTGTCTCGAATGCACCTAGAGATTAGGGTACTGACCCTCGAGGATCACGCAGGGGGTAACCCAGCTCTTCGAGGAAGCGTTTACCTGGCACTGTGGTGGTCAGGCGAGCGAGTTTCGCGCGTTCTTGGGCTTCGGCAATCTCCTCAGCGGTACTGTGTACCCCAGCTTGAGGAGATCCTTGGTATGGGTCCTGATGGGTAGCCCGAGAGCCCCTTTTGACTACTTCGCGGATGAGAGCGTTGGGCTTGTCTCGCTCCGCTCTGAGCCAGTTGTGCATAGAAATCGTTTATGTCAAGTGGCATAATATGAAGGCATTGATCAGGCTGAGGAGAGTGGCTTCCTTCATGCCTCGGTGTCTGTTTGCGATTCTGCGAACGAGGCGGAAAGCGTTGTCCGTCTTTGCGGTGATCTTGCGGAGAGCCGTTCCGTTCCCGCCGTTGAATTCGACAAACATGCCCTGGACCCGAATGACATCGACCTTGGGTACCAAACCCCCCGTCGCAAGTGCGAAGACTGATGCTGCTTTCGGGTCTTCCTCCCTTCTCTTTTCTGTAAAGCAGAAGCTCCGACTTGGCGGGGGAGCACCGAAGTCCGGTGGGGCGGAGATACTCCTCGATCACGTCGATCGCCTCCTGCATGGCTGCTTCGACTCTGCCATCGCAGCCCCCGGCGCACCAGATGGTAATGTCGTCGGCATAGATGGTGTGCTTGACGTGCTCGACGCGTGCCAAACTCTTGGAAAGACCAATCGCACAGATGTTAAACAGTGTGGGGGAGATTACGGCGCCCTGAGGAGTGCCCTGTTCTCCGAGGGGCACATCTATTTCAGAGCGGACGTCTCCAATGCGAAGCTTGACCTTCCTGTCTGTTAGAAAAGAGCTGACGTAGCTGTCTAATCTGGAACCGAGACCCAGGTCCGAAATGGTCTTGACGATGAAGCTGTTGAGCCAGACATATGTCGAATGATTTGAGCAAAGCTGTCCAGCTTTTTTTTTTTTTTTCTTAATGCAGAGATGTGCTTCGACCAAGGTAAGTCACGGTCGATAGTGACTCCAAGAAACTTGTAGTGAGTTAACGAGAGACTACCTGCTGTGGGCATTACACATGGCCTGCGCAACTCCGCCTCTTCCTCTTAAACTTGAGTTTACTCTCTATGCTGTTGCCTTCCTGATTAAATAGGTTTCTTTCAAGAATAGTGAACCGCTGTCCAGGACTTAAGAACGCCTGCCATGTGCGCTCCACCCTATTTTCATTCGTCAATTTCTTTCGCATGATCTCTTGTAGATAAATTCTGTCTCTCTATCTTGCCGCTTTATGAAGCGACAACACAACGCTATCGTAAGCCCACTTCCGCCGTATATAAACGGGGTCTTCAAAGTTAAACTAACGCTAATTTTGATAAAGAGGCGATGCTAGCTGCACATAATCTGCTTGCACTTGCGGTTTATGCGCTTTGGCGGACACAATTTTCGCGAACAATTAGTCATAAAACGCATGATGAACAATAACTTTCGATTAACTTTTTATTTGCTGTCACGATTATGGTATACGTTTATATATGGAACGTTAAAACAATCGCATTTGAAGACAACTTCGTTAAGTGCATTATAAGAATTTCCAGCGTAAAAACTCTATTTCTGTCCATTTGCGTCCTTAAAGTTCACTTGCTTCCTTCCTTAGCGTCTTTTCGCTGTACATTCTTATAATACACTTAAGGGGCTCCTCACCAGGCCACATAGCAAACTTTGCTGATACGCTGAAAGTTGTTACTTAAAGGAGTGTTTTACCGCAAGAATTTTCCCAATTATTTCATTAATAGCAGAGATAGAACTATTTCAAGTGCCGCGAATCCATGATTTCAGGATGCGAGCGTCACCGCCAACATAGACACTCTCTCCACTTGCCTCGTCTAGCCTCCGCAAGCAAAATTCCTTCCCTGCGTTCTCCTATACCGGAGGATCGCGTGATGAATACGTCACTGTCCCCACCTTCTTTTCCTTCCCCCTCTCTCTCGCGTTTTTGCTTAGTGGCGCACTTCCGGTGACAGTATCACGCGTGAGCTGTTGCGTTTGTCTCGTTTCGCGCAGCGGACAATTTTGCGCGCTCTGCATGAGAACACCTGATTGGCGGTAAAAGTCAGTGCCACAATCACGAGCACTGAGGCAGACGCGAGAGGGTCACGGTGCTAGAACACGGTATAAAATAACATAGTTTCATTCTCTGCGCGTGCGACTGCACGACATTGCAACAAGCAGACGAAACGGAAGTACATGTCTCTTGCTACGATAAGAAGTAAAACAAAAACACGCAGACATTCGGTTTGCATGCTTTATTATTTCTCGAAACTTCAATTCGTCTATTGAAGCAAGCAACAAATTAAAAAAAAAATAACTTATGTTGCCTTTAATAATTATTGACGTCACGTTTCACTGTGAAGTGACGTCACAGCACTGCCATGTGCATAAGCGCACTTGTGCGATTGACGTCGACTCTCCGGCTGGGAGCACGGCGCCCCCGAGAAGGGCAAATGGTGTTTGGTTTAAAACTTAAACTCTTTTCGCGGCGCGTAGAGATGTAATGCTTAGCAGACACGATGGCAGGCGCGCATTGTATGCACTGCGCTTGTCAGCTCAAAATGGCCAGACCTGGTGAGGGGCCCTTTCGCGCAGAACCAACCAACTCAACTTTCAGCTCTAAAAGACAACTTCAGTTCGTTCAATTCTCCTGGGGTGCTTCTGTTCCGAGATCATCATCATCATCAGCCTATATTTTATGTCCACTGCAGGACGAAGGCCTCTTCCTGCGATCTCCAATTACCCCTGTCTTGCGCTAGCGTATTCCAACTTGCGCCTGCAAATTTCCTAACTTCATCATCCCATCTGGTTTTCTGCCGACCTCGACTGCGCTTACCTTCTCTTGGTATCCATTCTGTAACCCTAATGGTCCATCGGTTATCCATCCTACGCATTACATGGCCTGCCCAGCCCCATTTCTTCCGCTTAATGTCAACTAGAATATCGGCTATCCCCTCTGATCCACACTGCTCTCTTCTTGTCTCTTAACGTTACTCCTAAGATTTTTCGTTCCATCGCTCTTTGTGCGGTCCTTAACTTGTTCTCGAGCTTCTTTGTTAACCTCCAAGTTTCTGCCCCATATGTTAGCACCGGTAGAATGCAATGATTGTACACTTTTCTTTTCAATGACAGTGGTAACTCCCAGTCAGGATTTGGCAATGCCTGCCGTATGCACTCCAACCCAATTTTATTCTTCTGTGAATTTCTTTCTCATGATCAGGGTCCCCTGTGAGTAATTGACCTAGATAAACGTACTCCTTTACAGACTCTAGGGGCTGACTGGCGATCCTGAATTCTTGTTCCCTTGCCAGGCTATTGAACATTATTTTTGTCTTCTCATATTTATCTTCAACCCCACTCTTACATTTTCTCAGTTAAGGTCCTCAATCATTTGCTGTAATTCGTCCCCATTGTTGCTGAATAGGCAAACAGAAGGTTGCTGAGATATTCGCCGTTGATCCTCACTCCTAAGCCTTCCCAGTCTAAGAGCTTGAACAATTCTTCTAAGCATGTAGTGAAAGCATTGGAGAGATTGTCTCCTTGCCTGACCCCTTTCTTGATAGGTAACTTTCTACTTTTCTTGTGGAGAAACAAGGTAGCTGTGTAATCCTTGTAGATATTTGCCAAGATATTCACGTATGCCTCCTGTACTCCTTGATTACGCAATGCCTCTGTGACTGCTGGTATCTCTACTGAATCAAATGCCTTTTCATAATCTATGAAAGCCATATAGAGAGGTTGATTGTACTCCGCAGATTTCTCGATTACCTCATTGATGGCATGGATGTGATCCATCGTAGAATATCCAGCCTGTTCTCTTGGTTGGCTGAAGTCAAGTGTTGACCTGATTCTATTGGAAATGCTCTTGGTGAATATTTTATACAATACTGAAAGCAAGCTAATGGGTCTATAATTCTTCAATTCTTTAACGTCTCCCTTCTTATGGATTAGTATAATGTTGACATTCTTCCAGCTCTCTGGTACACTTGAAGTTGTGAGCCATTGGGTATAATGGGCCGCAAGCTTTTCAAGCATTATATCTCCTCCATCTTTGATTAAATCTACTGTTATTCCATCTTAATTCTCCAGCAGCTTTTCCCCTGGTCATGCCTTTCAACGCCATTCTAACTTCATCGCTAGTTATATAAGGAGCCTCTGTATCCGGTTCATCATTATTTCGAATGAAAGTAGCTTGGCTGTTTTTGGCACTGTACAGGTCAGTATAGAATTCTTCCGCTGCTTTTACTATGTCATCGAAATTGCTGATGATATTACCATGCTTATCTTTCAGTGCATACATCTTGCCTTGTCCTATGCCAAGCTTTCTTCTTACTGATTTAATGCTGCGTCCATATTTTATGGCTTCCTCAATCTTTCCGACGTTATAATTTCGAATATCCCTTACTTTCTTCTTGTTGATCAGTTTTGACAGTTCAGCGAATTCTATCTGATCTCTTGAGTTGGACACTTTCATGTTTTGTCATTTCTTTATTAGGCCCTTTGTTTCTTGGGAGATCTTACCTACTGGTTGCCTTGGAGCCTTACCTCCCACTTCAATTGCTGCTTCTGAGATCAACCTAGTTACGGTTTCATTCATTACTTCTATGTTGTCTTTATCTTCATTTTCTAACGCTGCATATTTGTTTGCGAGCACCAGCCTGAATTGGTCTGCTTTTACCCTTACTGCCTCAAGGTTGGCCTGTTTCCTCTTGACTAATTTCACTCTTTCTCTCTTCAAATTGAGAGATTTTACTTTACCTTACCTAACACTTCTACATCCTGCACTATGCTTGGATCGGCAGAGAGTATGAAATTTATTTCATTCCTTGTTTCTCCATTAGGACTTTTCAAGGTCCACTTCTTGTTGCTGCGCTTCCTGAAGAAGGTATTCGTTATTCGGAGCCTATTCCTTTCCGCGAATTCTACTAACATCTCTCCTCTTGCATTCCTAGAATCGATGCCGTAGTTGCCAATTGCTTGCTCACCAACCTGCTTTCCCCCACGGAAGCGCCCTCGTGAAAACTTCGCTTGAAAATGTTTTTGCGAGCCAGGGGCTCCGGAACCGGGGGGGAGCGGAGGGAGATAATGCGCCGGGCGGTCACCAGCAGGGTTTGGTCACCGGTATAGTGCACGCACGCACGCACACACGCACACACACACACACACATATATATATATATATATATATATATATCATAAGAAGCCAACAAACATTGACACCAAGAACAACATAGGGGAAATTACTTGCACAGACTAACTGAATTAAAGAAATGATAAATTAATGGAAATGAAAACGGATGAAAAAACAACTGTCCGCAGGTGGGGAACGAACCCACGTCTTCGCATTACACGTACGATGCTCTCACCATTGAGCTACCGCGGAACCGTTTTCCCATCCGCTTTCTGGGGTATTAATGTTTTACAACTAGAACTAACTCTGGGAGTGTATGATTAATAAAAATCGAAAAATCGGGCCCCTCGGTTCCCTTTCTTCTCGTTCATATATATATATATATATATATATATATATATATATATATATATATATATTATAAGGGTGTTTATTAGACGGCACTTCAAGCAGCGCAAGAGCGACAGTCCAAAAAGCGCAGCACGGACTCTCAGCACGAGTGGCGCTCGAGAGCCGAAGAAAACGACCCACTAGAAGGCGCTGGAGCGGACGACCCACTAGAAGGCGCTGGAGCGGACGAGCCACTTCAAGGCGCTGGGGCGGACGACCCACTTCAGAGTTCCAACGCTTCGCTACAATATATATATATATATATATATATATATATATATATATATATATATATATATATAGTTGCAGGGTCCGACAGTGAAGCAGACCAAGCAATAGAAGCACGTGAAAAATACCGGGATTTTACCGACGTTTCGGCCGAGGACCGGCCTCGGTCGGGGTGAAGGCTGGACGTCAGTAATATTCTGGTATATTTTACTACGTGCTGTTATTTTCTGACCTCCATATATATATATATATATATATATATATATATATATATATATATATATATATATATATATATATATTGTAACCGACAGTTACGACAACCGTTTCTAATAAAACTGATCTATTCTGGGCGAACCTGTGCCCGAGACCTCCAGAGGCTCAACACTCAACCAAAACGCCAGCGAACGTCGCCTCTTCGAACGTTGTCCTCTTCTTTTTCACCTCCTGTCGCGTGCCATTCATCCGTTCCTCGAGCACGAGCCATCGGTCTGTCAGCACGTGGTGTGGGTACGTGCGGCGCAGCGTTGCCTTGCGGGGCCCGGGCCTGCCTGACGCTTGTGTTGTGGCGGTTCTTTGAGACACAGCTATGATGCGGCGGGCGTCTTTTAATTCTCAGTATGCTGGCGGCATTAGTCCCCCTCCGAAGAAGCATCGTCCCGATGCGTAGCAAAGGCCTAGACAGGCCGACAATTTTAAAAGTACAATGCTCAGGGATGGCCGGCGGTATTCGTGGGCACATTTGTAAATTCTGTTATTCAATGCCTTTCGTAGTAAGGCTTCATTCGTACTACGTGTATGACCTCTGGACGAGTCCTGGGTCGTGTGGAGTACACTTGACCTTCGGGAGTTACCTCGTAGTTTAAGGGACTTAGCCGGCGAAGTACATTATAGGGGCCAAAATAACGGCGCACTAACTTTTCCGAAAAACCGGGCGTACGTATAGGCGTCCATACCCACACTTTGTCTCCAGGGTTGTACTGCACCTCTCTTCGCCTTAGGTTGTATCGGTTTGCGTCGACGTACTGCTGTTGTACGATGCGGTGCCTCGCCAATTGCCGTGCCTCTTCAGCCCTTTCTATGTATTCACTAAGGTCAGGGTCGTCTTCACTGCTGCTATTCACAGGTAACATCGCGTCCAGTGTCGTTGTTATACGGTTCCGCCGTAAACAAGTTCAAATGGCGTAAAATGTGTCGTCTCTTGTACTGCAGTATTATACGCAAAGGTAGCGTATGGTAGAATACTGTCCCATGTTCGATGATCTATGTCCACGTACATCGAGATCATGTCAGCGAGCGTTCTATTGAGCCGTTCAGTCAGGCCATTTGTTTGTGGATGGTATGCTGTGGTTTTCCGATGATCAGTATGCGTTAGTTTCATAACAGACTGCATCAAACGGGCCATAAAAGCTGTTCCCTTGTCTGTTATGACAACCTTAGGCGCGCCGTGTCGCAATACGATGTGTGTGACGAAAAACTGAGCCACTTCAATGGCGGTTGCTGTTGTGATAAAAGAAGTCTCGGCATACCGGGTGAGGTAATCGGTTGCTACCACAATCCATCGCTTTCCTGAGGACGAAACGGGAAATGGCCCAAGTAAATCTACTCCGATCTGTTCAAATGGTACTCCTGGTGGCTGTATTGGTTGCAGAAGGCCTGCTGGTCTGAGTGGCGGTGTTTTGCGCCTTTTACAATCTCGGCACGATTTTACATAGTGCTGCACTGAATTCATCAACTTCGGCCAGTAATATTTTTGGCGGATTCTTGCCACAGTCCTACTAACGCTCAAGTGACCAGCTCCTCGGTCATCATGGCAAGCTTCTAAGATCTCAGGTCGTAGCGATGATGGTACGAGAAGTAGAAACGTCTCACCACTGGGCTCGAAGTTTCTTTTGTAGAGGACGTTGTTCTTGAGGACATACGAACACAATCCGCGAACAAAAACTCGTGGAACTTTCACTTGCCGACCCTCCAGGTGCTGGATGAGCAGGAGTAATTCCGGGTCAGAACGCTGATGATGAACCATTTCCGACGTGTTCACAGCCCCAAGAAACGGGAAATCTTGCTCGTATTCAGCAGCGGTAAATTCTATCGGTGCACGTGATAAGCAATCAGCATCATTGTGCTTGAGACTGGACATGTAAACGACCGTGATGTCATATTCCTGTAGACGTAAGCTCGACCTAGCGAGTCTTCCAGAAGGGTTCTTGAGGTTCGCCAGCCAGCACAATGAATGGTGGTCGCTGATGGCTCGGAACGGTCTGCGCCGTACAAGTATGGCCGGAATTTGCTGATGGCCCATATAACCGCCAGGCATTCCTTTTCTGTAGCTGAGTAATTTTTTCAGCTTTCGATAGAGTACGGCTTGCGTACGCAATGACTTTTTTTTTTCCATTCTGCCACTGAATAAGTATGGCACCGAGACCAACGTTACTCGCGTCGGTGTGGATGTCTGTTTCGGCATCTTCATCAAAATGGGCAAGTATGGGAGGACTCTGCAAACGTCGTCGTAGCTCAGAGAAGGCGTCTTCTTGTTCTTTCTGCCACACGAAACGGACATCTTCTTTTGTAAGCCGCGTGAGTGGTTTGGCAATTTTAAAAAAGTTTTCTACGAAACGCCTGTAGTAGGCACACAGTCCCAGGAAACGCCTGATAACTTTATCTCTTGGCTTCGGAAACTTTTCTACTGCCGTGATCTTCTCAGGATCTGAGCGGACGCCTTGAGCACTGACAATGTGTCCGAGAAATCGGAGCTCGTGAAAACCGAAGTGACATTTTTCGGGTTTTATGGTCAATCCCGCCTTGCGAATGGCATCCAGAACTGCCCTCAGCCGCTGCACATGCTGCTCGAATGTAGTGGAGAAGACCACCACATCATCAAGGTAAACGAACCACGACTGCCATTTCAATCCGGAAAGAACAGTGTCCATCATCCGCTGGAAAGTGGCGGGCGCCGAACACAGACCAAATGGAAGCACCTTAAACTCATATAAACCATCCGGTGTCACAAATGCCGTTTTTTCGCGATCTCGCTCGTCCACTTCTATCTGCCAGTACCCGCTTTTAAGATCCAAAGAAGAGAAGAAGTGAGCATCGCGTAGTTTGTCCAAGGTGTCGTCGATGCGTGGGAGTGGATAAACATCCCGCTTCGTGACGAGGTTGAGTTTTCTGTAGTCTACACAAAAACGTAGGGTGTTATCCTTCTTTTTCACCAGAACTACCAGAGATGCCCGCGATCTATTGGATGGCTGTATTACGTCGTCCTTGAGCATTTTCTGTACTTGACTTCTTATCGCTTCCCTTTCTTTTGGAGCCACTCGGTACGGGTGTTAGTGCACTGGTCTTACGGGTTCTTCGACTATAATGCGGTGCTTTGCAACGGGAGTGCGATGGACTTTCGATGAAGTGGAGAAGCATTCGGCGAACTCGTTGACCAAGCTCACAATCGTATGTCTTTATGGTGATGACAGCTCTTGGTCAATATCGATAGATGCGAGCACAGTGTCTAAAGTCCCAGATGCTAGTGATGGTGTCTCGAGAGTCGATATATCCTTAACGTGTTCATAGCCATGAAGAGATTCTATGGCTGTTCCCTTCGCCACGTGTTGTGCCTCATTGACAAAGTTAGTCAAGAGGACAGCCGCACATCCGTTACGCAGGTGAACAAGGCCCCTTGCCACACATATTTGCTTTTCCAGTAGCAGCCCGATATTTCCGTCTACAAGTCCCTCATAGTCTCGAAATGCGTCGCTCCTTACAATGACAGTCACACTGCACCTTGCCGGCACCGTCACGTGTTCATCCACAATACGCAGAGGCAACGTGTGGCTGTTCCACATCAGAAAACGCGACAGCATTTTCCGTATTAAACAACACGCGAGATTCTTGCAAGTCGATTATTGCGCCGTTTGCTTCGAAGTCCATGCCCAGGATCAGATCACAGGAACACTCGGGTAGAACAATAAAGCTGCTGACGTACATAAAGCCACTAATTCCGATCCTTGCTGTGCGCCGTTTGCTTCGAAGTCCATGCCCAGGATCAGATCACGGGAACACTCGGGTAGAACAATAAAGCTGCTGACTTACATAAAGCCACTAATTCCGATCCTTGCTGTGCACATTCCTACAGGCTCGACTAAGTGTCCCCCGGCTGTACGTATCGGAGATCCGGTCCGATGGGTCAATACCTTTTTCAATTTTCCGGCGAGTACACTACTAATAACTGAATAGTCAGCACCAGTGTCTATCAACGCGGTCACTTCGAAGTCGTCGATGATGACACGCAAATCAGAAGTAGCGTCGCCATCACTACATTTGTTCGTCGCGGTGTCACTGCCGTCGTCTCATTGGGTTAGCGATTGAGGGCCTTCGGTTTCCTGGGCGTCAGCAGCCTTGCCTCCACAGGCTCTAGTTTTCCCGTCGCGGACTTGGTGAGCGACGCCTCGGTGACATGGAGGACGGACGCGGACTCGGCGACCGATAACGTATAGGCGCTGCCGATCGAGGCTCATGTTGCTGGGGGTACGGAATGTTTCGGCGTGTAGATAAAAATGCTTCTATCTCGTAAGGGCGCTCATCGTTTCGAGGGCAAGGCGCATTCACGGAGAAGCCATGGAGTCCCACTCGGCGATACTGACATTCCCGATACAGGTGACCAGCCTCGCCACAGTGGTAGCAGAGGGGACGCCGGTCTGGACTACGCCATACATCGCTTTTACGTGGTCTTCCTTCCGGCATGGACGGTATACTGCGAGGAAGCATCTGGGGTGTAGCGGTATTTCGGGCAGAGTCAGCGCGTCCACTGTCCTGCCGTAAAGCTTGGGCGTATGATATCCGCGGCTGACGCTCCGGTTGTGCTAGGGGCCGTACCTGAGGCTCTGGTTCACAAATTACTTGTCGCACTTCTTCGCGTACGACATCTGCAAGTGATGACACCGTAGGAAGGCTTTGAACCAGCTTCAATTTCTGCAGCTCTTCCCTAACGACAGACCTCACCATTTCACGTAGGGCGTCGATGTTGCTGGGGAGGGCTTCTGACCCAACTTCAAATAATGCGACGCTTGCGGCTCTATTGTACTGTCTTGCACGCTGCTGCAGCGTCTTCTCCATCGTCATCGCTTCTGATCAGAATTGCTACAGTGCGGCTACAGTGCGGGGCGGATTACGTACCAGGCCTGCAAATAGCTCCTGTTTAACACCGCGCATTAGGTGCCGTAATTTCTTGTCCTCAGCCATGTTTGGGGCAGCTCGGCGGAAGAGGTGGGACACGTCTTCAATGTACAGGGTCACACTTTCATTGTTTCGTTGGTTCCTCGCCTGAAGAGCAGCCTCTGCCCTCTCTCTGCGGTCCGTGCTCGGGTAAGTAGCGAGCAGCTCTCGTCGGAAGTCATCCCACGATGAAAACGACGCTTCGTGGTTTTGAAACCACGTGCGTGCAGATTCCTCCAGCGCGAAGTACACATAACGGAGTTTCCTCGTTGCGTCCCAGCCGTTGCATCTGGCGACACGCTCGAAGTTTTCGAGCCAGTCCTCGGCATCCTCAAATGTGTCTCCGTGAATAATTCTGGCGTCTTGGATGAGTCAACGACGACGTGAGGAGGGGTCACTTGAGTAGCCATCGCACTGGCGCCTAGGCTGACCGCCGTCGCTTCCCTTGGTGATTAGGTGAGAGGACCAAACTCGGGAGGCTCACCTCGTATGCGACGACTTGTGCGTTGGTGAACAGGCGTCAATTCCATTGGCTGCAAACTTCGGGGGTCCGGGCTATCTTCCCTGACGTGTGTGGGGCTTGGAATCATACCCCGCACCTCCAACAGAAATGTAACCGACAGTTACGACAACCGTTTCTAATAAAACTGATTTATTCTGGGCGAACCTGTGCCCGAGAACTCCAGAGGCTCAACACTCAACCAAAACGCCAGCGAGCGTCGCCTCTTCGAACGTTGTCCTCTTCTTTTTCACTTCCTGTCGCGTGCCATTCATCCGATCCTCGAGCACGAGCCACCGGTCTGTCAGCACGTAGTGTGGGTACGTGCGGCGCAGCGTTGCCTTGCGGGGCCCTGCCTGACGCTTGTGTTGTGGCGGTTCTTTGAGACACAGCTATGATGCGGCGGGCGTCTTTTCATTCTCAGTATGCTGGCAGCAATATATATATATAGTGATACTGCCTTCGTCAGAAGGCAGGACCACTAGACGAAACGTTAGTAAAGTTATATTTCGTGTCTGCATACTAGGGCCTTCCTACATGACAAAATGTGATTCTACGTGACCTCACAGCTCTCAAAGGCCACAGAATTTGTTTGGGACGTTCACTTTATTTATTTGGCGCAGAGAAAGGCAGCTTAAAGCAGGTGTAGTGAAGCCAACTTTATCTAGAATTACACAAATTGTTATAGGTGCTCTGCAAGTAAATATAATATTCTGAGTGTATTTCGGGCATTTATTTAATGTGCTGATACAACGAAGCAATTAGAAATTGCCATTTTGGAAACTTTTTTTATCAACGATAACTCGGGAAGTAAAAGATTAAACATAAGCAAATAAGTCTAGCTGCAACACAAAACATTAGTTGCCTTGCTTAATTGACAACCTACGGCACTACAACAATCTATTTTATGGTTTCACACCTACTGCATGCATCTTCGGTATACCACAGCAGACATAACGCACAACTAAGCAATTGGAAATTTACTGGTAACCTAAAGAAACCAAGGTGAACCTTCACTAATTCACGAGCAGGTAGCTTCACGCTCAGGTGGCTTATGGAACAGTATGCTATGCCAAGAATCTTAGTCGAGCAAGGGCGGTGACCGTCATGTGCAGTGCCTCGGGGAAATGCATGCAGCAGTACGACGATACCCGTTTTCCTGTCTTTGCTCATGCCAAATCAACTTATTAATCTCGATTAAATCATTAATCGAAAAATTTGAGAGTAACAGTTGCCCCGCAGATAGCACTACCGGTAAAAAGATCGCCTCTAGCGCTTGTCGAATGGATGCCGCAGTGCTACAATGGACCTGCCGAGGGGGTGCCGAGCACCTCCTTAGTAAATGGAGGGGGGCCGGGCCCCCCTGAGCTCCCCCTGACTTTAAGCGCTGTATATATATAATATTGTAACGAAGAAAGAGTGCCGGTTAGCCAGGCCACGGCCGGACTGAACTACGCGCGCAAAAACGCGCGCGCGCAGCCCAGTCCGGCCGTGGCCAGGCGCATCTCCAGCATGGTACACTTTTCTTTAATACTCTCTACACGGACAAAGACGAGGCAGACGAGGCGTGTGGGTTAGCGCAGTTAAAAAAAATTTACCATGCATGTCAACCAACTAGCCCGACTTGGAGCTCTACTTCAGTGCATCTCCAGCGTTTGAAGTACAACGAAGAAGTAGTGCCGGTCAGTCAGGCGCATCCCCAGCGCTTTACGCATGGGGCCGGTTCTGACTGACGCACCGAGTTCGACCTCTCACTCCTCGCGTACCCATTCAATAACCATCTTGACATTAGGTGGAGAGTGCTGGGTACGACTCAATCAACGCTGGAACTTCGAAGCCGAACCCTTCGACCACCTCGGCCCATGCCGGACGATCCCGCCCAGCCTTCTCGAACCATGCCTGACTGACCAGCACTACTTCTTCGTTATAATATCGTATATATATATATATATATATATATATATATATATATATATATATATAATGCCATTAGTCAAACTGTTACTAGCTGTTACTGTAACTGTTACTAGTTGTAAAACATAAATACCCCGGAAAGTGGATGGGAAAACGGATACGCAGTAGCTCAATGGTAAGAGCATCGCACACGTAATGCGAAGGCATGGGATAGTTCCCCACCTGCGGACAGTTGTATTTTCATCCATCTTCAGTTCCATTAATTTATCATTTCTTTAATTCAATTAGTAAGTACAAGTAACTACCCCTATGTTGTCCTTGGTGTCATTGTTTGTTGGCTTCTTATGATTAATAATAATCGGGCCCCTCAGTTCCCTTTCTTCTCGTTCACACACACACACACACACACACACACACACACACACACACACACACACACACACACACACACACACACACACACACACACACACACACACCACACACACACACACACACACACACACACACACACACACACACACACACACACACACACACACACACACACACACACACACACACACACACACACACACACACACACACACACACACACACACACACACACACACACACACACACACACACACACACACACACACACACACACACACACACACACACACCACACACACACACACACACACACACACACACACACACACACACACACACACACACACACACACACACACACACACACACACACACACACACACACACACACACACACACACACACACACACACACACACACACACACACACACACACACACACACACACACACACACACACACACACACACACACACACACACACACACACACACACACACACACACACACACACACACACACACACACCACACACACACACACACACACACACACACACACACACCACACACACACACACACACACACACACACACACACACACACACACACACACACACACACACACACACACACACACACACACACACACACACACACACACACACACACACACACACACACACATTTACGCGCTTGGACGCAACAACACACACATTTACGCGCTTGGACGCAACAACACACACATTTACGCGCTTGGACGCAACAACACACACATATATGTTGTTGCGTCCAAGCGCGTAAAAGTGACGTGCGGATCAAAAGGAGGAAGGAAGAGAAAAACGACGACTGTGCAGCGGCCATTCCTGCTGTTCGTAGCCTGCTGTTCCTGCTCTTGCACGCCTAAATAAACCCATTTTCCCGTGATTGTAACAACATATATATATATATATATGTGCGCGAGCGCATGCATGCAAGCTCATAAGCGCGCTATATATACGTATATATCAAGGTCTGCTCGTGAAGCGCATCTTAGTGCCAGAATGTTACTGGTGTTGCTCGCCGTTTATTTGTGTGAATACTTACCTCCCTTGTTGGTAATATCAGCGGTATTTCCAGCAAACATCTGTTGCAACTGATGACCTTTGGTTGTTTCTAATTAATGTGTTTACCAGAATTTCTGCATCTCTTTATATTGTACCGTTCTTGGACTCTTGGAATAGAAGATGCTTAGGGCAGAACACGCTCTACACTGAGTAATGTGCCTTTTAAAGCAACGCCTGGATGTATTACAAAGCGACGAAGGCTCGGACAATGTTCTCTTCGGACAATAAACTTGATCTCTCTCTCTCTCTGAGTTGCCGTCGTCGCAGGGCACGATCAGCGCTTATAGGAGCACGCATGCCACGCACTCTAAACTCATTGGAGAATTAAAAATATCTAAATTTCTTCCTGTCAAATTTAGTTTGATTTATCTTTATTTATTCCTTCATATTGCCACGGGGATATGAGTAGCAAAAGGGATAGGAAAATTATATTTACACGATATATACAAAGAGAGACGGCTGCAGGCAAGATGGCAGAACAACAACACGAGCGCTACTCCGATCGTCGTCTTCACCGCCTTTTTGGCGCATACTTCCATGCTCGGCATAGCACGTAACATAGAACCCCCGCCGTCGAGAGCGCCGTCTCGGCGCTTAAGGAGCAGTAGGATCTTGTCCGGCAACATAAGGCTTAAGGCGGGAGACGTGCACGATATCAGGGGCGGACGCGGTAGATGAGCGACTGTCCAGTGGAGTGATCTCGTACGTGACGTCGGTGACCTGGCGTAGGACCTTGTAAGGCCCGGAGTATCGGGAAAGAAGCTTTGAAGACAAGCCAACGTGGCGGCAAGGCGTCCAGAGGAGGACCAAAGAGCTCGGAGAATAATTAACGACTCTGTGATGGCTATCGTAGCGGGCCTTCTGGGACAGCTGGGAGGCAGAAAGACGATCCCTGGCAATCTGGCGAGCCGTTGCAGCCCGAGAAGCTGCATCGCGGGCGTAGTCGGTAACAAGGCGCACAGGTGATGGTAAAAGCGTCTCGAAGGGCAATGTGGGATGGCGGCCAAACAAGAGGTAAAATGGGGAAAAGCCAGCGGTGTCATGGCGTGACGAGTTGTAGGCGAATGTCACATAAGGCAAGGTGCTGTCCCAATCACGGTGGTCTGAGGAAACGTACATGGAGAGCATTGTGGTCAGCGTGCGGTTGAGGCGCTCAGTAAGCCCATTGGTTTGCGGGTGGTAGGCAGTGGTTAGCTTGTGACGGATGGAACACGAACGAAGAATGTCGTCGACGACTTTGGACAGAAAGGAGCGACCACGGTCGGTCAGCAGCTGTCGAGGAGCGCCGTGGTGAAGAATAACGTCGTAAAGTAGGAATTCCGCAACGTCAGTGGCACAGCTTGTCGGTAGTGCCCGCGTGATAGCGTATCGTGTCGCGTAGTCCGTAGCGACGGCAATCCACTTGTTCCCAGTCATAGATGTTGGGAATGGCCCGATGAGATCAAGGCCGACGCGGTAGAACGGGACACCGGGAATGTCGATGGGCTGAAGAGGACCGGCTGGCGACAAGGATGGATGCTTGTGACGCTGACAAGACTCGCAAGAAGCAACGTATCGGCGCACAGAGCGGTGGATGCCTGGCCAGAAGAACCGACGCCGAACGCGATCGTACGTGCGAGTTGCTCCGAGATGTCCAGCTGTTGGGGCATCATGAAGCTGTTCGAGGACAGTGGAACGGAGTGTTTCGGGTACAACTAGTAGAAGCTCTGGGCCATCGGAGCTGGTGTTGCGTCTGTATAAGATGCCGTCACGAAGCACGAATAATTGTAGGGACGGGGCACAGTCATGAGAGTGTAGACGGTGGATAATTGACCGCAAATTGGCATCGCTGAGCTGTTCGCTGCGTATGTCGGATAAAGCGGATATCGCGAAGACACAGGCGTCCGAATCGTGCGCTGACAAGTCGGGAGGGTCCACTGGATGACGGGATAGGCAGTCCGCATCCTGGTGCAGTCTGCCAGACTTGTAAGTGACGTCAAAGCTGTATTCTTGCAGTTTCAGTGCCCAGCGACCAAGTCGTCCAGTCGGATCCTTGAGGGAAGACAACCAGCAAAGCGCATGGTGGTCGGTGATGACCGAAAAGGTGCGGCCAAACAAGTATGGTCGAAACTTGCCGACAGCCCAAACTAGTGCGAGGCACTCGCGTTCAGTGATGGAAAATTTGCACTCTGAAGAGGAAAGAAGGCGACTGGCATAGGCGATGACGCGATCGCGACCTTGTTGCTGCTGGGCGAGAACAGCGCCGATGCCATGTCCACAGGCGTCGGTGCGAAGTTCAGTGGGGGCTGACGGGTCAAAATGGGCCAAGATGGGTGGTGACGTAAGTAACGTCGTGAGCGTGTGAAACGCAGTGGCCTGTTCAGGACCCCAAGAAAATGGAGTTTCCTTCTTCAAGAGTTCCGTGAGTGGGCGGGCAACGTCGGCGAAGTTCTTGACAAAACGTCGAAAATAGGAGCACAAGCCTACAAAGCTCCGGACGTCTTTAGTGGAACGTGGTATAGGGAAGTCTTTCACAACACGAATTTTTTCTGGGTCAGGTTGCACGCCTTCAGCACTCACAAGGTGGCCAAGCACAGTGATTTCGCGGCGGCCAAAACGGCATTTGGAAGAGTTCAGCTGAAGGCCTGCTCGCCTGAAAACTTCAAGAACTGCCGACAATCGGCTAAGGTGACTGTCAAATGTCGGTGAGAACACGATGACATCGTCAAGGTAACACAGGCAAGTTGACCATTTGTATCCACGGAGGAGGGAGTCCATCATCCTTTCAAAAGTGGCTGGGGCATTACACAGTCCAAAGGGCATTACCTTAAACTGGTAAAGTCCATCAGGCGTAACAAATGCTGTTTTTTCACGGTCTTGATCATCGACGGAGATCTGCCAGTAGCCTGACCTCAGGTCGATAGAAGAGAAGTATGCAGAGCCGTGTAGACAGTCGAGAGCGTCATCGATCCGCGGCAAAGGGTAGACGTCCTTGCGCGTTACCTTGTTTAGGTGCCGGTAGTCGACGCAGAAGCGCCAGCTGCCATCTTTCTTCTTCACCAGGACGACTGGTGATGCCCATGGACTACATGAAGGCTCAATGACGTCCTTGATGAGCATCTTGTCGACTTCACGCTGTATCACTTCTCGCTCGGCATGGGACACGCGATAGGGACGTCGTCTGATTGGGCTGGCGTCCCCAGTATTGATCTTGTGAGTGACCACAGATGTCTGCCCCAAAGGACGGTCATTGAAGTCAAAGATGTCGCGGTAGGACTTCAATACGCGCCGCATATCGGCGGTCTGTGCAGGAAGGAGGTCAGACGCAATCATCTTGTCAATATTACCATCGTCGAGATTGTGCGAGAAAGAGGAAGGGGCAGAGGATAAAGAAGCGTCGGTGACGAATGCAGAAACGGCACACTCATCGATAGAAGCAATGTGGCCTAGAGTCATGCCGCTTGGGATGAGTTGCGTGCACCAGCTAAAGTTCAGTATGGGTAGAGATGTGTTATTATCTGCAACTCTGATAAGGGTGTGAGGAAGAGCGACGTTTTTGGCGAATAAGACGTCAACGATCGTGGTCAAAATGTAATCGCCATCGGGAATGGGTGAACAAGACCGCAAGTTCACATACATAACGGCTTGAGGAGGTAGCCGAACGTAATTAACTGAGCACAAGCGCGGCTGGCGTGTAGTAGGAGCGTCATCGTAGCACGGTAGGTCTAGCTGAAGCAAGCCGGTTCCACAGTCAATAAGGGCAGAATGGGCAGACAGAAAATCCATACCGAGAATGAGGTCATGGGAGCATTTCTCGAGCACGGCAAGGAGTACGCTTGTGGATCGGTCGGCAACACTTATTCGCGCGGAGCACATCCCTAGCACGGGAAACATTCCGCCATCGGCGACACGAATGAGCGGTACTGTGGGTGGTGTTAGGACCTTCTTAAGGCGGCGACGAAGCTCCGAATTCATCACTGATATCTGAGCCCCAGTGTCCACTAGAGCGACAACATGTGCGTCATCCAGTTTAACGTCTATCAGGTTTCGTCTGGTCTGCAGTGTGGTCAGAGGATTTGGCAGGCGGGTCGTCGATGCAGCATCACCTCTGGGAGCTGCATCGTCTAGTTTTCCCGAGTCGTGCAATCGGCGACGTAGGGCGGCGGAATTGGGGCGAGCGAGACGATTGGCGACGCGACAACGGCGAACGGGACTGGTGACCACGTGGGGACGGCGAACGACGATACGGCATGGGGGGAGCGTCTTCAGCGGTGGTTTGGGGATGCTCGTGGTAGGGCTGAAATCGGCCATGATCCATGTCGGGGTGACGGTTGTTACGGTTGTTTCCATAGGGAGCCTGATACCAATACCACCGGCTGTTACAATGGCGGGCCACGTGTCCAATACGACGGCAGTTAAAGCAAATTGGACGGTCATCAGCAGTCCTCCATTCGGCTGGGTTGCGAGTACGGAAAGGCGGCCTTTGACCTTGGGCGTGCGAAAGTGAGGGACGGCGGTCGATCGGCTGCGAAGGAGCTGCGGCGCACACAGAGTCCAGGCCAGCATTGGAGAGCTCCCGATGAACGATAGCTTGGACTAGTGGCACCATCTGGGAACTATGATCACAAGTACGGCCGCACGTAGAAGCAGGAGACGCAGCATCAAGTTCACGTCGGATGATCTTCACGTGTTCCACGGTGAGCGGCGCCGACGGCTCAGGTACGTCTTCGCAGGACCACGTTGCTGCCGTGTTCGGAAGTCGAGCGAAGTTATTGGCAATGCGTCGACTTTTGGCGGCCTCAAAGCGCTTGCACTCTTGGATGATGGCATCGATGGTGTCGCAGTCCTTGCAGATTAGCAGGTTGAAGGCATCATCTGCTATGCCTTTTAACACGTGGCCTACTTTCTCAGACTCCGTCATGCTGTCGTCGGCTTTGCGGCAAAGAGCAAGCACGTCCTGTATATAAGTCAGGTATGACTCTGTCGCTGTCTGCGCACGAGATGCCAGCTCCTTCTTTGCTGCTGCCTTTCTCCCTGTGGACTTGCCGAACAGGGAACGCATCTTTTCCTTGCATGCATCCCAGCTCCCAATTTCCTGTTCATTATTCTGAAACCACACCTTCGCGGTTCCCTCGAGATAAAATAGTATGTTGGCCAACATGATCGTCTCATCCCAGCGATTATTCTTACTTGCACGCTCGTACAGGGATAGCCAGTCCTCGATGTCGACGTTGTCAGTCCCGCAGAATGTTCCTGGGTTCTTTAGCTGAGCCAGGACGACCGTTGTCGTTTGTGCCGCCTCGGTGGGCGCAGACACCTCTTCCGCCATCGTGGATAAAGCCAAGCGTCGGCCGCTGCGGAGCTCCGTTGTACCGTGTGGGTACCCCGCACCTCCCACCAAAATGCCACGGGGATATGAGTAGCAAAAGGGATAGGAAAATTATATTTACACGATATATACAAAGAGAGACGGCTGCAGGCAAGATGGCAGAACAACACGAGCGCTGCTCCGATCGTCGTCTTCACCGCCTTTTTGGCGCATTCTTCCATGCTCGGCATAGCGCGTAACAATATTAATTTAATGTTCATTAATTTATGCTCTATATGCAGCCTGTTTTACAGCGAGAGCTGTATATGGCTAGGCGAAACGAAAAACCGTTCGTCCCATGTTTCGCTAAACGTCTCCATTGGCTGCGCCGTCAGTTACGTCGTTCTCTACGCACGCCATTGGCAGCGCCGTTAGCGACGTCGTTCTCTGCGTCGTACCATAGCCTCCTCTATATTATTGTTATAGAGGAGGCTATGGTCGTACCCAAGCACGCGCGCCTGCTCTGCCCGCAAAGCCGCCTCCTTGGCTCGCCGTTGTCGCATGCGGAATTCGATATCTCGAGTTAGCTCGGCATCGATGTTAGCAGCATCCACCCGCCATTGGCGTTTGCGTTCCACTTCGCGATTTCAACGTGGACGTGTGGTCGCAGCCGAAGCCAAAGTGCCGCTCGAGAAACTCCCGCCGAAAGCGGGCGTTGGCCCCGGCGAATGCGTTCCCGCCATTGCCACACTGACGCTCCTCTGCCCGCAACGCTGCCTCCTCGGCTCGCCGTTGTCGCATGCGTTCGATATCTCGAGTTAGCTCGGCGTCGTGGTTATCAGCATCCGCCCGCCATTAACGCTTGCGTTCCACTAGGAACACAAACATGTCACCAATAATTGAGAAACGCTTCAATACAGCGTCGGGATTAACCAACTGCTAAACACCGGGGCCGCACGTTTCAGCGGTAAATTCCTCGCTGGCGTAACCTATTTCTCCTCGCCCGTACCCCTCTACCTCCCTTTTCCTTCTCCTCTACCCTCCACCGCCGAGGCGCGGGGTATCTAAGGCCGACGCCGAGGCGCGCGGTAGGCGGGGACACGCTAAAGCCCCTTGATAACTTGAAAGCACGTTTTCTTACACCGTGCTTGAAAGTAGCGACACCCTCCTCCCCGCCGCGCTTTCCTCCTCGGCTCTCCTCGCCCGCCGGCTGCGCGCGCTGCGCACGGCACGCTATTGCGCCTTGGTTCCCGCGGATGTGCCGCATAATTCAATGGAGGCGCATTATTTTGGGCCAGTTGCGCGCCCCAGTGGCGTAGAAAATTTTGAAAAATGGTGATAACAGCATGAAGAATGCTGAAGGCAACGTTTATGAGGAGGTTGGTTTCATCTGAAAGCCGTATGAATGACACACACACTGATGTAAAAGGAGCTTTGAGGCGAGTTCTATACTCCAGTTATTTTTTCTGCCCCTATGATACGCTGCTTTACTTTGTGCATCTGATCTATTATTGCTTGTGGCAAATCGCTCTTTGTTTGGCAGTTTTTTCTTGCATGTGCGCGCATGTGCACCGCAGGTATTATATTGAGCGTGCCTTCTTGTGATGAATTACTGGCGAGTGCATCGTCCGTCCATCTGTTTGTCTCAATGTCAAAGTAGCTTTTGCGCTGTGGTTTCTGCGTTGAATAGGACGGTTGCGCAATTTCAGTGCGATGAAGCGGTGCCGGCAACCACTCATCGCCCACAATAACAGAAGCTGAGGAAATGTATTTACAGATTATTCTTTAGGCGTCGGTGTCAATGAAGCTTAAAAAATACTCAGTATACCTATGGGAGAAGGCATTCTACATTTTTAGGCAAAAGAAACGCCTCTCGATAAGTTATTTTGATAGTTCACACCGACATACCGTTAAATTATGTAGTAGGATAGTTATAATTGTGATTTTGATTACCGGGGGGCCCTATTGCCGACGCATTGTAGATTGCGGGCAAGCATGCGGTGGCGACAGGCTCTGCATAAAGGATCATAGTGTCGTTGGCTGCGTCGTTGGGCGACCGAGATCATTATTGCTGAAATTATTAGAAGCGGGACAAGGAGCAAGCAGCAGCAATCACTTACTACTGTCAATTCGAGGTTCATGCCGCTGTCGAAGGGGCTTACTGTGCTTCACGACAGGTCGGTGGGATAAAATTGTTGGAACTGCGTTGGGCTTCAGCTTTTTTTTTTCTCCCAAGTTCTTTTAATATGCGCGGCTCAAATTGGTCTTCAGTGAAATGTAGCTAGAACATTTATCGAAAAAGTTAATCACTCAGGCAGGATGAATAAAACGTGTTTTATACAAGTACAAGTGACTAATACGCTGCAGTGCTAAACATTATTGCCTACATAAGATTCCCTGCATTGCTACATAACCATAATCATTATTTATTGCTCAACCTTCGTAATCAAAGCGCATTGATACGATGACATCGGCTGGTGTTACATGGATGGAAAAGGTTTACCTACAGAACAAAACCAAAGAAAGGTGATTGTAACGCATTCGCTATTAAAGCGAAGATTCCCGGCCTCCAACTAGAAGTCAGCAAGGGTGCGTGATCGCCTCCTGTACATTGCCTGTATCTGTGAGAAAACCAAATAATAATCGTCACCCACTCACACGTGCATGGCAGCCCAGTTCAAAGCAAATTCAAGAGCTGAAAAAGGTTACCAGGTGTCCTTAGCTATCGCCTAAGAGACGCGAATGCTAGTCTTGTAAAATCTACTGTAATTCACCTCAATGCACACTAATCCACCTTCACGCACCTTATTCGACCTTAATCTACTCTAATCCTAATTAATACACCTTAATAGACCTTAATCCACCTCAATGCACCCTAATACTCCTTAATAAACCTTAATCGACCTTAATTAACTTTAATCCAACTTATTCGACCTTAATCCACGCTAATCGACCTTAATCCATCTTAATCCACCTTCGTGCATGTTATTCGACGTTAATCCACCCTAATCCTCCTTATTACATCTTGATCCACCCTAACCCAACTTAATCCTCCCTAGTCGACCCTAGCCCTCCTTATTTAACTTTAATCAACCTTAATCCACATTAATCGACCTTAAATCACCTTATTCCTATCATTAATCAGTCATGAATTTACTTTACTAATTATTAATCTATTTAACGCGGCTGGACATGATTTGGCTCGCTTCTGGCCTTCATTAGGCAACGTTACTTTCTGTACCTCAAACGCTCACCTTGAAACATATCCAACTAAGGGTCTCGCCTTAAAATGTGGACTAGTTGGCGCTCATCACCTGCAATACCACGGGTATACTTCCCACAATTTTTTTCGGGCGTTGCATTCATTGTATATAAGTGACTGACACACATCGAAGCTGTAAATAGCTTCTCTCAAGCTGCTATTCCGATTTTCAGTAAAACAGGCAACGGATCCTAACAATCACGAAAAGTGCGATCGAGAGGCTGTATCTTCGGGTATATTTGTTCAGTGGAAAGCAGAATCTATAATGCTGCATTTCCGATTGAATAACAGTTGACGACGTACGAGGGGATGCAGTCCCAGCTGAATATGCATCATTCTGAGGCGAACCCCATTTTTATGCAACGTACAAATGGCCGCAACAAAAAGCTAATGAGCAGGCCGGAAGAATTGAAAAAAAATGCAGGATTAGGGGATGCTTTGATATGAGCAATAAGAAAGGCGTCTTACTTCGCTAACAATACTGTTCCTTGTCGGAACAAAGTTCTTTCGGTCAATGTTGTGCAGCCACTGCTTTTTGCGCGAGCCCCATCACGCTTTCCTTGTGGTATCGTAAAAACTGCATAACCATCATCAGGCTTCTTGCTGCAGTTATATGCGCAGCAGCACGGCATAGCGCTAGCAGACAGTGCACGAAACAGCGTGCAATGTTAGCGTGCGACCGAGCTCAGGCGCAAAATGGCGCGAACGAAAAAGCAAAACACAAGCAAAACGCAAGCTCCGCTCGTTTCCAAGGTCAACGGCAGGGGGACCAATCATCGTGCAAGAAAACGGGCGCAAGACCGTCTGCCGTGGAGGGGACTCGCGAGGGGCGAGGAGGAGGCCAGGAGGTCGCGCGCCGGCGGCAGAGTATAAAGAGTGGCGGTACTTTCCTACATCAAGGGGTTTTAGCACGACCAGGATGCGAGCGCCATCTGGTGGTGTTACAAGAAACCCAGCGGCGCGCGCGACCAAGCCCATGCACAGCAGGGCCCGGAAAGTGGCCAGAACAGGCAAAGAAATTTTTGCTTTATGATTAGTCGTAGAAAGGCACAGATAGTGCATGCTACATGCGCCTTAGAACTTCTGGTAACAGTAGCACACAACCTCTGCAAGGGCTGCAAAGCTGGGATGTAAAATCACAGGTCGTTAAATAGAAGCTTTCATTAGATACGTTATACCGGGTTTGCTGGGTGGTCATTCAGCGCCGTATACAACGCATACAGCGCAGCCCGCTAACACGGAATTCTCGCGTCTTTCGAACACAGCGCACATGAAAATCTTACGTCTGGCGTCTCTCGAGCATAGAGCACACAACAGTTCCAAGAAATTTACCGACGATTACGATACTCCCTAAAGTAAAATTTGAGCGCAGCTGTATACGTGTTTTCATTTCGTGATATATTGGCTGGCGCGGACAATCTGTCTCGTGCGGCACGTTGCAAACAGGGTGAAGTATGGCGCGACTGCCTTGCTAATTGTGACGCGTGGCCGCGATTCACAGCAGCCGCCGCAGACAGATCTGCCTCCGCTCATGCAGCGCTCTGTTTCCATACAGACGACGCTCCCTACTCTGGCGCCATCTCGTAGCCATCGCAGCCGCAAAGCCCGTCTTGCGTGGCACTACGCATTTATTCTCACACTTTCGCCATACCCTCCTCCTCCGCTTTCCTCCTGGCGCTTTCTTCAATATTGCCGCCTTTCATTCAACGCTGCGCTCCGCGTTGCTCCGCGTTGCTCTTTGATTGCACTCGTTCGCTTGGTTACGCCGATGCCGACGCTGAAGTCTAGGTAGAAGCGTTAAACTTTAATTCAATTATGGGGCTGCACGTAATTAATAATTGTTATAATTTTATGTGTTGCATTGTATACATACATTCACGGTCTGCACCACGTTTCGCTTGACAGCGAAGACGCCCCTGTTCCGCGCGATGCTTCTTTCGGGCCTGGGTGTTCTCGACGCTGAGTGCACGCTTTCGAACCATTTTGCTGGCGTGTGTTTACGTGCTCCTTCTGCATACGTGGCCAGCACGCCGTTGAGACGCCAGCTCCAAGCGCTGTCTTCAGGATATTGACGATTGTAATGTTTACAGTATCGCAGCCCAGCATACGACCTCCACAGCACAGCACCTGCATTTATGTCCCATAGCAAAGCAAGCACAGCACGTGCCATACGCACAAACTGTGAAACACTGCCGCGGTGGCACAAGTCGGGATCTGCGGGAGCCATCAACAGTAACACTAGGGTGCTGATGATAATAATTTAATGGCATCTCGGTATCAAAGGGGATGCCATTATATCAATATCTACCTTGGACCGCTACCTATGACTGTAAGAAATCAGGTCGTATCAATCACTTCCCTGCTTTTTTGCACCAGTACTCTAACCGTTTCTTATCTCCACTGCTGACCGGTTCATCTTTCCGTCCACTTTAAACCTAGGTGCTTCTGGAAGGTGTACGTTACCTACGGTTCTCACTAGGTATTCCTTCGCATTCCGTTGGTATGTGCCGAGTTGTCTCCAGATACTTGCTGCAGCATTCACAGGCCTCATCTAGATTCAAATATTTGCTCCGGTATCTTGGTCTTTAGGCAACCGGCTCGAGCCTCAAATAGCAAGGCACTGCCCTTTGTGATAACCTACAGATTTTCCTTTCAAATTTCTTAGTTTTCATTCTTGTAAATCTCCACGATCCTTTTTGCTTCCATTCTTTGAGTCCAATTAACTGTCTTTATTTCTCACACTTTCTTTCTGATGTCTCTTGCTTGTCTATTTACAGTTTCGATTACCCTGTACTTGGTTGCCAAATTTCTTGACTTCTTCCTCCATTCTGTGTCCACGCTTTTCAGGTATAGATACTTGGGCACTTTAGCCGCCCATTTATGTTTATCCATATTCCTGAGTCTTTGCTCAAAACTAATTTTGCTCTCTGCTCTGACTTCAAAAGAGGCCCAACGCACGTCACCCTGCACTGCCTCATTTGTTGTTTTACCCTGGACTCCCCAAGCCAACCGGCCTTCTGGGCAGTGTTGCAAGAAACTCAGCAGCGTGCGCCGTAAGGCCATCGCAGCAGAGGCAAAGAAAGCTTCGCTTTAAAAGTTAATTAGGGTGATTATGACAATTATTCGACTAAGCATTTTGATGTCTCGTAGAAGCAATGGCCACCTATTCGAGTAATTTAGATGAAGAGTGAGAATTATGCTATCTTCCACAAGCAATTTGGCACAGCCAAAAAAAAACACCCACTGTATTCTGCTATCCATGTCGTATACGCGGGTTATATTGGTACAGTATTCAATCAATAAGTTGCTCATACCAGGTGTTACTGTCTCAACTAAATTTATCTTTAAAGTTTTGAGAATGGCAATCCACAAGCATATACCAGGAACATAGTATTCAAAGCGCGTGTCTTTTATTTCAAATCTTCTCTAACCATTGAACAATAAATGTTCAAAACAATATCAATGCTCACGGCGGCCGCATTTAGATGGGGGCAAAATGCGAAAACACCCGTGTACTTAGATTTAGGTGCAGGTGGTCGAAATTATTCGGGAGTTCTCCACTACGGCGTGCCTCATAATCAGATCGTGGTTTGGGCACGTAAAAGCCCATATTTTTATTGCGATAGCAATTATACGGACACTCCAAAGCAGATTTCTGCCGTCGGCGTCGCCGTCGTCGCCGCCGTTGCCGTCGCTGTCGCCGTCGCCGTGAGGTTCCGTATGACGTCAATGGAGATGAAATTGTCGCCGCGCGCCGCTGAACGCTGTATGTGCGAGTGAAAGGGTGCGAGGGACGCGCGCTTTCACGGGGAGTGAACCCACGGCGGAGAACAAACGCGCGTTCTGCGCCGTGCTCCCTTAAGGGCTGCAGAAGTAGGCGTCTCTTTCCTCCTTTACAATCACCATATATGTAGAGCCACGGCCGCTGGATAAAAAAAAGGCACCTTTTAGGGGCGAACCTCCTTAGGGTGTGGGTCTGTCCCTCCTCTGTAGTATGTAGTAGTAGTAGTAGTCGTCGTAGGTAGCCACATCTACTTTTATGAAAAAAAAATTCCGAAAGTTGTGTCCGTAGCGCGGAATCGAACTAGGGACCCCTTGCTTCCAAACGCGCGGCGCTAGCCACTACGCCACGAAGCGCACATGGACACACGCACCACGATGACAATAAATACCCAACATTAACGAAAGACTGCATGTTTCTAACGCGTTTGTGCTAGCGCGTTACGGCCCGTGTAAGAAGCTGGTGTAAGACGCTGTGGCCTCTCCGCCTTACCTCCGTATTCATAAACGCTCCTCGACTTGAACTTGACTTGCCACCGCCTTGGGCAGCGCGTTCGAAACGCGTTGAAGGCGGTGGCAAGTCAAGTTCAAGTCGAGGAGCGTTTATGAATACGGGGGTTATACTCTCTCAGCAGTCATGTGATGGCGTCGGCAAACGCGGTGCACGTTCCGGCATGTGTAAACGGCTGCGTAAGACGCTGTGGCCTCTCCCCCTTACTAGAGAGTACTGCACGTTTCTAACGCGTTTGTGCTAGCGTCCTCTTAAGCGGGAGATGGTGCAATTATAATTAAGGGCGCTGTTATAAAATAGGAATGACGGCACATATGGCGCGTGTCATTGGTGGAAGTCAATCGTTCGATTTAGTGCGGCGAGACTGGGCGAATTACACTGCACAGCGGAGGCCCACGTTCGATTCCCCCCCATACTAAAATTTCTTTTCGAAGCCACTAATTTATTTTGTTTATAGGAACCTCTCTGAGAAATGTGTTGGTAGTCCGAGCATTTTTAAGAACGGTGCTGTTTAATCTTTTAGTTTCCCCGCGTAGTGTTCGCAAAAACTCGCCTAGCGAAGACGTCACTGCGCACAGCTGCGCCTAGCTTCACCTTGCGATAGCCAAATAATAGCTAATCGATAATCGATCAATAAATTTCGCAAAATGCTGCGGATGACTTGGTAGTGCTTAGCCTAGGCCAAATACGTGGCCAATGCCTTGCGATAGCCAATCAACAGCAAATCGATAATCGATCAATAATGAATGAATTCTGGAAAAGCATAACCCGTAAGGCCACGACCAGCTAGGTGCTGATCAGCTCCGCTGTTTCTTTAGCCTTGCGCCGCTAGTGCAAGCTACGCTAATTTTCAGACGTGTTTTTACCCATTGGGTCATAGGCCATTTTTCGTAACGGCACAGTTTTGCTAAGGCCACTGCAAGGTCGCGGAAAGGTCACCGCCAAGGGCACGGCAACATAGACACCTAAGGGTTTAAAATGAAGGACCCTGGCTAAACCTTGCAAGCGTAGTCAGTGCCTCGCCCTTCGGGCGAAACTGCCAATTTGTTTAGGCGAAAATCTCATATGCCCCATGAAGCGAACAATTCGGCGAGAGTCTCGCGTTAACATCTGAGGGCAAGAAGAGCCACGTCACCAAGGCATGGCGTCACGCTCCCGGTGCTGGACGGGCTGCGGTTCGCACGGCGAAATCCTATGGTGAACAGCCGCCGCGTCGGGCGCCACTCCGTGGCCCACACCCAAAAATCTGACCTGGCCCGGTCCCAAAATTGTATTAAGGTGGCTTAAGAAAAATTAAGGGGCATTAAGCTGGATTCAAGTGGATTAAGCTAGAGTTTTAATTGAAAGTGATAACTGGGAGAACGCTTTATGCTTTCGCTTTGAAATCACGTAAGCACACTTATTTGACCGTCAATGACGGCGACGGAAACCCACATGCCCACCTCGTCGGTCACCAACGTGGTAGGCATGTTACAAGTGAACTCAATGATAGAAGGCTTATAGAAATTATTCGTTTATTTCTCTTATGAAGAGCTAAGTTAAATGTCTTATGCGGAAGTAAGAATTTTATGAGATACAAACTAATGAAATGTCTCTGATGTGATGGAAGAAATTTGTTTTCTTTTAAATTGCATTCAAACGTGGAACAGTTGCGATGCTTATAATTATTGGCCTACAGTTAATATTCGTGCAGTGTTTGTGGCTGATTACTAACGTTTGTCCCGTGGTACGTTTATGGGCCCATTTTTTGAGTTTCCTATTCCAATACATGTAACGCCGGAATGCTTTCATGAGATATCCGTACTTCACCAATATAAATTATTTTGTTGCACTTCACAGAGAAAGTTAAATCAAGCCTGTGAAGGAAGGAAGGAGGGAAAGAGTGGATAAGGAAAGGCAGGGAGGTTAACCAGTTCAACACAACCGGTTTGCTACCCTACACACGGGGGCGGGATGAGGGGGAATGAAAGATGGGGAGGAGAGAGGAGAGAGAGCACACAGCACAGCACACACATCGTCAGTCACAGTCCGTCACTCTTGCGTGGTACGTAACATCACTTTCAAAGCCGCTTCTCCAAGCCCGTTTCTTTTTAAAACCTGAGTAGTCCCTTCGTCGATTTCAGCTGCGATGTCTTCTGTCGACGACACGTGAGCATCGTTTTAATTGACATTGGTCTATTGTCAAGGTGCGCTAGAACGGACGCCTCGATATGATTCACGGGGTGGCAAGTTTGAGAAACACCTCTCCATAAACCAAGATCAGATAAGAAAATGTTGCCTAATTATATTTCCCGGGTCGTCTTGCACTCTTGCACCGTAAAGAAACGATAACTGAATATTGGGATAAAAAGAGCGGGGCGAAAGTTCACATGCCTTCAGTGCTACCTGAGAGCTGTGAGACTCTCACATTAGGGGCCAGAACTGAACCAGTCACAGCTGGTGTTAGATCAAGAAAAATAAGTTATAAATGCGCTTGAACAAGCATAGCTACGCAACCGGGAATTCTACCAAGAAAAGCTAGCAAGGGAAACTTATTCCGTGGTCGCGAGATAATCACAGTATAGGTCACTTGATTTTGATCGAGCTTTCTTCCGTGCTGGCGTTTTGAGTTCTCACAAAAGAGGGGCGTTGCTGCCGCATGTATAACTGCTGCCAATTCTCCTTTATTATTTTTATTTGTATTTTCAGTCTAGAATATTCACCTGGAAGTTATACCAGGTTATTTGAGGAGAGCACTTCTCAGCGAAAATATGAACCAGCTGGCCAACACCAGAACAAGTCCGCTCTCAGAATTTTGACAGCCACAGATAATTAGAAAGCACACTGCCTCCCCGACAAGACACATGTTATTTTGCAATGAACTAATCACCCTTCCCCCAATTTTTCCGCCTGCTTTAGACCGTTCTATCTAATTCTAAATGGTTGTAATGAACTATCGCTGCAGTGGAAAGGATGCTCTTACTCGTTTTTACTTTTGATGATGCTTCCATTCGAGTGCTGAAAGCTTTGTATTCCTCGCGCGTTGCGCAAACAGCGCTGCTCCGGTTTGCCGCACACTTAAGATAGCGGGTGCGCCAACTAGATAAGAAGAGGTCTACTTCAAGTACTAAATGCTGCATTTCAAAATAGTGTATGCGTAGGAGGTGTTGGCTTAGAAACGCGAATCCGAAACTGCTGCTGCTGGCTTCACCACTGTTTTACCGAGAGACAAAAGCTTGGCTCCACGGTTGGGTTTCCACGAGAGCTCGCTCTTGTACTGTCCACAGACGAGTCAAGGAGAAGGAGAAAAAAAGAAAAAAGAAGAAGAAACAGACGAAGGGACGTACAAGACGCATGTCATGGATCTACGAACGAAGACTTCCTTCCGCACCTCCAACGCGGCGACAGCAGGAGCTGAAAAGACGTCCCTTAGTAGAGCGAGCCTTTTCTTTTTTAATTCTCCTAATTAAGGCCCACTGTCTTTTAAGCAGATGAACAGACGGAAGAGGAACGGAGTGGGATCTTGCCGCGCGCCTGAGTTTCATGACAGCGGAGTGCAGCAAAAAGGGCAACGCAAGTAAATTGGTTTCCGGAAAAACTTGGAAAGGAGCAGTCAACGAACTGCAACTGAAACTTGCAACTCGCTACTGTCGAATCGACGAGCTGTGTTATGTCGGTGAGGGCCTGTCTTTTGTACCACCGGCTGTCTTCTTAAAAGCTGCGAGTCTTTCTCATCGCAAGAGTGAAACTTACCTCCGCTCTATTGTTTGCGAGGATTTGCTTTAGTTACGTGTATCCAGCGGAGTTTCTGGAAACATGTTTTCCCTCTTCAATGCGCTGTCGTTCTTGCTGTGTGGTCTACTTCCATTGTACGTTTTGTTTTTCTGCCTCCCTCCTTTTCAGTAAGCTTAGCAAACAGCAGACTCCTGATTAAGAGCAGCTGTCGTCGCCTCATTTCCCCTCTATCCCCGTTGCCAGTCGGAGAAGTAAAACAGGACTGGCGTGCTATGCAGGATGCGCCGAGTTTCTCGTTCGCACGAGTTTTACCCGAGTTTGCTCGATGGAAGTCAGTAAACGGATATAGCAAGGAACGTGCAAAAACAGCAGGCAAAAAGAAATGTCGAAATAAAGCCGCGTAGGACAACATTAGCGCACCCTGCGCGGCACAGTGCTTCCGCCCTTCAAGCACAGAAGACTGCGCAACAAAACGCGCTAGCGCCGCGTATTGTAGTCAACGTATTATCGCAATTAAACAATACCGTCACTGTCCCGCTGTCTATCTGCACACTTGCCGTGAACCGCTTGCCACGCCTTTCTCGGGCGCGTCAAGGGCGTGCCTCCTCTTTCGGGCATTATCTTTCTATCTTCTATCCTCCGTCGAATGCGAAGAGGGCACATGCGGTGCATTCTTGCACCTACACTTTCCCCGAGTCGAATACATTAAGATACAACACATAAAATAACGAACATTTTATTTCTTAAAGTATCGGTTTTTCGTTTTGAACGCTATAAATTTGGGATGGCAAACGGAGATGGAGCGAATTATTAAATTTTGCACTTTTTTGCCGCGTGTAGCGACAGTGAGGCGAAAGCTTACAAGCTGATACATTCTAGAGGGTCGCACGCACGAGGGTGTTCATACGGTGAGCAGTCACCAGGTGTGCTGCAGGGCTATGTTCGATAAAGTCAGTCATGACAATGATCTGTCCATTCCCTGTCTAATAGGGGAATGGCAACGCAGCGCTGCGGCATGGCTGTTCACCGCAGGTGCTTCACTGAGGCGGCTATCAAGGCTCCCGCTTTAGCACCTGAAATGACACTCAAGCCATAGAGAGGGGAGCAACCGCTGTCGCTGCAAAATGGCTGTGTGGTATTCTAAGGTCCGTATGACGCATCACAGTGAAAATGCAGAGTTTATCTGGGTGCGTGAAGCCTCCGCGGTGCATTGCAAAGAAGAACGTGCTGCCCAGCGACACAATTCATCGCTTGTCATCGCTTCCCCAGTGAAAGTGCCTCCGTGCGCATGTACGCAGAATTTGAGTCTGTTGTTCACTCTAATGTGTTTGCCGATTGCCTCTGTTGCTGAGCTAACAGCGATCGCAGATGGATATCGTAACGACAGCGCAGCAATCGCATTTTGGCGTGTGAGGGCCCTTGTGTGCAGTTAGAAAATTAGACTTTGAACGCAAGAAGGTGTTGCAACTGTTTAGTGTGCCGTGCTTGTAATGAAGAAGTGCCATCGCACTGGTTCCAGAAAAGCGAGAGTGTCTCGACGCCGATGGTGTTTGCGACACTGCGGCTCCGACACAACACCGATGAAAGAGCAGTCATCTCAAATGACAGCTGCGATACGTTGTCATTGGAAAACACAACGCACTCCTCAGCATCGTCGTCCACCACGGCGCATCAACGCTTTGCAAGCTGCGACAGTAGGCGTGCCGATAATTATTTCCTGTGCGCTACGTCGCCACAATGCAGACAATGAACCGTGTTGTTGGGCCATGACAGCAAAAGGAGATATATGCATAAGCCAGCGAAAGTCGACGCTTCGTTTTTGATAGTGGTGTTTAGTACATCACCAATGACAATGCGTTGTGCATGTTTTATTTCAGTGGTCAAGATTGTTGATGCCTCTCAGTTCAGCACCGCGTCACTGTTACAGATAAATAAATTGGGCGTGGCCCAACCGTGGTGGGTGCGTGCACAAGAGTTACACGCCTCGCGCAGGGCGTTCATTATGGTTTTGACTGACAGGCGAACTCGTGCCAAACTCGTACATCGCGAAACCCCCCTTGAGTTGAACTCGGGAAAGCGGCGACGGCAGCGGGAGCCTCTGTCATCGCATTCAGTGGCAGAAAACGTCAATATGACCGTCTGAACCCGTTCAAAACATGACCGACGTAGGGTTTCAGCGTCATTTTCGCCCTTCCAAAACGTGAGTGCGCTGGCTCTGTGACGAGTTAAATGAAGGCCCTAGTCTGCGGAGGCAGCGTGGTGGGCAAATTATGCTTTCCAAACAAATACTGGTGTGACTAGGCTACAGAGAAAAAGTTCGTGCGATCGCTTCTGCTCTCTCCGGCTTCAAGCACTGTTCGTCCACCGCGCCCGAGCCCCAGGCCAGGTCCGGCGTCGTCATCGGAGTACTGGGGCACCTGCGAGCCCCTGGGGTTCAACCCGGACCAGCCAACCTGCGAAAGCGAAGTGGTCACATTATACAGGAAGACTAAGAATGGACGCCGGGCTGCCTTCCGGTGCAACAGGTGCCCAAAGCAGTTTTCGCAGTTACACGGTACCGCTGCGCTGCACGGGCAGAAAGGTGAAGGAAGTTACTTTACCAGCATGGACTGCCTCGGCCGTCCGAACGACCACCTCTCCAGGCGGCAAATGATTTGGCTCACGTACTGCGTGAGCAAAAGCGTAGACATAGGAGATGACCGGCGACTTGTTTCCTCTATCGGAGCACACCATCGCCGACTGGAGTAACTACGCCCTTGAGGTCGTGAGGGACGAGCTGCTAGCGCGACCTCCACTCGGTGGCCACAGGAATATATTGCAAATTTACGAGTGCCCTCTTCGCGGCAAGTGAAATTACACTGGAGGCAGCCTGATGACGGGAGATAACGTTCTGCCGAGCCTCCAAAATTACGGCGGTGTTGCAGATCATGGACCGTGGGTCTTCGGCATGGTCTGCACGACCGCAGGGAAGCTGCGACTTTGCAAGGTCGACCGACGAGACGGGGCGACGCTAGACCCCATTATTGCAGCCAGTGTTCAAGCAGGAATCATTATTCACAGTGACGAATGTGCTGCATACAACTGTATCCCAAATTTAGTGGATGCTAACAGGGCTATGCCTCAATCTGCATTGGGAGACAGTCAACCACAGCGTGAACATTGTGGACCCCATCACGGGCGTTCGCACGCAATACATAGAAAGTTATTGTCAAAAAGTGAAACGCCACCTCGTCAGCGGTGGGTACAGGGTAACTGCACCGATGCTGGAGTCCCACCTGGGATGGATGTGGTGGCAGTCAACGGCCACGTGCGCAGCAAAGACCCTCTCTTGCGTTTGTTAGAAGTCACGGATCGCTCGGACTACCCCGTATAAAGAGTCTTTCCTGTGGTTGTTAGAAGCCATCGCTCGGTGCTAGCCAGTATGAAGGTGCATCACAAAGTAAAAGAAAATAAATTGTAGTTTTCTGACCCTTGTATGGGTGCTTTCCGACATTCCTGAGTGCTTACGTGGTAAGCGCGCGGCAAACCACTTCTCATCTATCCGACGCTCAGTCCTTCTCGCAGCCTTACTCTAGCGCGAGCAACGAGGGATCTGTTGAAAGCCCAGTGTGAAAACCAACCGCACACCAATCTGTGCTCGGAAATGCTAGCGCAAGCACGTAGTGAGCCGCGCCAATCCAATCCAGAGGAAAAAAGAGGAGGGCGAGCGTCGCCTCGCGTGATAACGTGAAACGTATTATCAGTCTAATACACATTCAGTGTACATCTTGTAAATATTAAAATGCTTATAACCCTGTTAATGTGACTAATATTGACGCGAAATAAGTTGGCACGTGACGCCACTGGCCCCTTGAGGCGAGAACGATGAAGTTCGTCGTTGCGCGCGCTCTCCGAGGTCCAGCCATTGCTAAAGGCTGATGTGTTTTTTGCCGATCTGTTGCTGGTCAACTATTCTAGCTGTATTAGCTGGGTTACAATATTATTGTACTAAATGCATTTATTTTATAACTTGCTTGTGCTTGTAATGCACTCGGTGTAATGACAAATAAGTGAAAGAAGGCACGACCATGCACCGTCCGTAGGCGACAACGTGAGAACGGCGACACAAGATGAGTGTATGACGGCGGTGATGTGACGATGATGATAGGACAAAACCGGACGAAGTTGGAATGACGACGATGGCATGAGCAAGGCGGCACGACGACGAAGGTTTGTCGACGGATTTATGATACGGTCTGTTTCACGACACTGCAGTGATGACAATGATAGGGTATATACTACCCAGTGACCCAAGTTGGGGAAAAACGGCGGATAGGCTATGTCAGATACCTCGGTGATCCAAGTTGGCCCGATGACTGCTTTCGAACCCGGTTCCCTGATCACAGCAGCGCGATGCTGTGAACCGGGAAAACGGTAGAGACACAGCTAGAAAGAGAGGCCGCGAGACAGATGCACAGCATGCGGAAAGTGCATCCTAATAATGCTAATCGCAATAAAATGATAATGGCATTTAAACAATATCAGGTTGTGTCCTGTCGTACCACGTCTCCTATCACTGTACCGGCGCAACTTATTGTTTTTGCTCCAAGTCACGCATCACTTCTACTGCCGTAATCACGTATTCGCAATCTACGATGTAATGACGCCATCGACAGACACATATACCCCGCGAAGTATGAAGTGATCACTATCTTCGTGACCAGATGCGATGAACGCTCGTGCCTTCGAAGCTGGGAGGGGGTGGATTCAAACACCTCGTGGTGTATATTGTGAACCCACGACCTTTGAAACCATGATTACGTGCAGTTGTACTTCGCGTCTCGGTGTGGAGAGCATAATTAGCTGCACGGCGAACTATCCCTGGACATCACATCAGTATGCTGGAGCCTGTTCGACACGGGGTCACTTTGATTCCAGCTGCAGAGTCGAATCTCGCCAGAACAGCGTGCGTGGCATTTGGGTAGGAGAGACTTGGGGTGAGAACAGGTGTTAAGCGTTTAGTGCCGCGCAAACGACAAAGTCTCTGTTGAGAAAAGCAGGCGGTAAACTCACGGATTGCTGCTCGAGCTGCAACGTAGAACGCAACGAGAAAGTGATTTGGCTAGCTGGTTCTCCCAAGCCCCGCCAGCGACACACAGACCAAGTTTGTAAGCAAACGGACCAAAGTGTTTGGGTGTTTCAGCAAATGAAGGGGGAAGTGCATCCTTTCCTTTTAATGTGCTAGCATTCTTAGGGTGCTTCACGTATTTCACTGGTCCTATGTGTTTATGCCTGTTAGTTTCTGCATTTCAGAGGCCACGCGCAGGCTTCGCAGCTACAGTTATAAGTGGCATCAAGTGTTCTTACGGAAACGCGAAATACGAGTCTCGCTGCAGTACACGCCTCATAAATAACTCGTTCCAGTGGTGGCAATGCTTTGTGTCGCTCTATTGATTCAATTCTGACTGTTTTCCCTCTTCAATGCGCTGTCGTTCTTGCTGTGTGGTCTACTTCCATTGTACGCTTTATTTTTCTGCCTCCTTCCTCTTCAGTAAGCTGCAGTACACGCCTCATAAATAACTCATTCCAGCGGTGGCAATGCTTTGTGTCGCTCTATTGATTAAATTCTGAATGTTTTTCCTCTTCAATGCGCTGTCGTTCTTGCTGTGTGGTCTACTTCCATTGTACGCTTTATTTTTCTGCCTATAACGACCACCTCTCCAGGCGGCAAGTGATTTGGCTCACGTACTGCGTGAGCAAAAGCGTAGACATAGGAGATGGCCGGCGACTTGTTTCCTCTATCGGAGCCCACTATCACCGACTGGAGTAACTACGCCCTTGAGGTCGTGAGGGACGAGCTGCTGGCGCGACCTCCACTCGGTGGCCACAGGAAGATATTGCAAATTGACGAGTGCCTTCTTTGGGGCAAGTGAAATTACAATGGAGGCAGCCGTATGTCGGGAGGTAACATTCTGCCGAGCCTCCAAACTTACGGCGGTGTTGCAGATCGTGGACCATGGGTCTTCGGACAATGGTCTGCGCGACCGCAGGGAAGCTGCGACATTGCAAGGTAGACCGACGAGACGCGGCGACGCTAGACCCCATTATTGCAGCCAGTGTTCAACCGGGAATCATTATTCACAGTGACGAATGTGCCGCATACAACTGTATCCCAAGTTTAGTGAATGCTAACAGGGACTATGTCTCAAGCTACATTGGGAGACAGTCAACCACAGCGTGAACATTGTGGAACCCATCACGGGCGTTCACACGCAAAAAAAAAAGAAAGTTATCGTCAAAAAGTGAAACGCCACCTCAGTCAGCGGTGAGTACAGGGTAACTGCACCGATGCTGGAGTCCCACCTGGGATGGATGTGGTGGCAGTCAACGGCCACGTGCGCTGCAAAGACCCTCTCTTGCGTTTGTTAGAAGCCACTGATCGCTCGGCCTACCCAGTATAAAGAGTCTTTCCTGAGGTTGTTAGAAGCCATCGCTCGGCGCTATAGCCAGTATGAAGGTGCATCACAAAGTAAAAGAAAATAAAAATTGTAGTTTTCTGACCCTTGAAGGCGCAAGGGAAATGACGGACGCAGTGTACGCAACTATAAAACGAAGTTTTCCACTTTTTGAAGTAAAACCAAATCGCTTCCTTTCATCTCGCTGGTTCTGTTCCTTCCTTCTTCTTCTTTTTTTTCTTTGCAGCAACACAAGAGAACTGTATTCGCTTAAGTTCTCGAAGCCATATATTTTCGATATTCTAATTCTGTTTAATTGTATAATGTCGCAATTCAAGCACCCCTCCTTTTTTAACCTTCTTCTACCTCAATCCACACACTCGCGTATCGTAATACTTCTATCATCCAATGACAAGATCCTAATCCAGTGAGCTCACGTTTCACTAACAAGAGAGCGTCGAGCGTTAAACAGGAATGCGGAGCAGAACTTATAATCATCCCTAATTAACCGCACAATGATTGCCACACAGCACGTGAGCTTTCGATACTGCGTCGTCATGAAGCATATAATACCTAAGTGCGCTAATAATTTAATAATACGAAGCTTTCAAAACGTTGCAGTATATACAGCCGTTGTATTACTAATTTCAAGTATAGCAGTCTTATATAAGAGTCTAGGATTCACTTTAACGTTCAGCTAACGTCGACAACGCATGAACGGAAATTGTATCTCGTCCTACGGGAAGTTATAATGAAGGATAAAACGACGTAAATGCACAACGTAGTCATGACAATCGTATAGCGTAATAAAAAGATTACAAACAAAGCCTCTTTCAAAGCCCCTAAAGATTTACGTCATGGTCCACGTGCGACTGAGCTTTCGCTAAGCACGATGAGTTGCCGACGTGTATAATCTTAATGAGAACGAGAGATGAAGTGTCCGATATTCGTGTTTCCTAAGAGGAGATAATTACCTTTCCGCATTCATTCGCAACAACCTCCTACGTGCATAAATTAATTTCTGGCGGTGAGGATAGAACAAATCACTGCGCATGCCCATCTGCCCTCCCTTCCCCCCTCCTCCCACATGTTAGAGTAACCTTGTCCATGTGAAAATTTTGTGTTCGAGCCAGCCAAATGCACCACAATCACACTCATGATGACTCAGTTGACTCAGTTGCTTAGTACGTGGTGGGATTCTCGCGAAATGGGCCACCCAAGGGCAAGCCCAACCAATAAAATAAACATGGGTGACCGAGAGATGTCAGGTAAAAACAAACGTAATAAACACATTCGGAAGAAAACATCACATAAATCAGGCGTATCCTAATATAAACGTGCATAGCCAGAGCGTGATATTTTGGCAGTGGGTGACCGTCCACTGATCGCGCGTACTTACAGAACATCTGTTAGGTCATTACTAAAGAAGAATACTTAACCTTGCACACAGCGCACAGTAAATTATATAACTTCGTATACAACACGTAAGACATTTGCAGTACATCACACAAAAATTACAAATAAAGAATACAGAAACATTGGTTCAAGTTCTCATAAACGTGCCCGAAGGCAAAGTTCTGAACGCATCGCGCTAGATCACCATTCAAGGAGGCTCCATCTAGTCACTATCTGGTAGAAAGTCACGCAGTGCTGTGACAGCTTGTCTTTCTCAGAAGCACGACCAGTTACATCCACGAACCTTGGATGTAACGGACGCCAATCCAGCCAGTTCAAGCTGCTTCGCAAGGTCTCTCGCCGCCGCTCGTACAGCGGGCACACGATGAGCAGAGAGAGAGAATGAATGTAGAGAAAGGAAGGCAAACAAGACGTAGTTTCGGGCAGCTACCCTGCACTGGAAGGAGTAGTGGGCTAACACGAGAAAAAGTGGGGAAAGAGAATTAGAGAGAAGCCCAAACACTGCAACCGCGTACACTATACAGCAGTAGCAGGCGGCGATGTTAAAGCCTGTGATGATCTCCGAAGACCTATGGAACCTGAGTAGTGCGAATAAAGCCTTCCGCATTGAGTTTCATGCGGAGAACTGGCATTGAATGTTTTTTTTCTCTTAAGAATGATTGAGCAGATGGGGCACAGACGAATGCGGGGTGTTCATTGAATTCAAGCAGTGGGCGACTTAGTCCTTGATCTTATGTAGGAAGTAAGGCGCGTAGGCTATGTGCAGGCGTAGGCGATGTATGAGTATATGCCAGGCGCGATATGACTCCTTTGGTGGGCAATCAAGCGCAAGTGTAAGTAACGAATACAAAGACGGCTTTTTTTGGCTGTGCGAACGAGTTTTCGTGGCCATTAGATTTAAAAAAAAGCACTTGGCATTTTATAGTAGACATTCAACAAGGTCCAGGCATACAACTAACCATTTGCGGCATTGGCCAATCTATCAGCCACTTCATTTTAAGCATGAAATGCTTTTAGCTCCCATTGTCGGCGACTTTCAAGTGACCTTGAGCCAAAAGCCAGCGCCGTTATCTGGGCACTCAAACAAGAACATCCGCGCATCGTTGCAAGAACAAAACTAGATCAACTGGGGAACCAGCCAAAAGCTAGGAAAATGTGGTCTCTATCCCCGAACCCTTTGTACAGGACCGCATTACATACACTAGATACTTGCTAAACAAGTTACAAAAATTATTCCTTCCGATTTCTTCCTAATGTCTGCTCACAAGATCACTCAAGCTGTAACTTCTAGTATGCTACAGTATTATTTGTCATTTTTAATAGCGACGCTGAAAAGGCAGATAGGAAGATGCCTGTGCTCTTTTGAACGCCAACGGCCCGTGAGTCGTGAGCGGTCCGCGACAAGAAAGAGTAGCGACAGACGCTGAGCGCGCTGAACTGTTGGAAGAAAAAAAGCGTTTGACGGCGGCGGCACCGCAGGCAGCAAAAGACGCCACATGGTAGTTATTTCATGCTTACATCTACACGATTACGAGTGAGCCAGCATTTTTTTTCCAATATCGATCTAGCTATAATAAAAAAAGCCGGCAGATCCGATGCCATGTGGGAATAGATGTTATGCGAAGCAGTGGGCGGAGAGCCTACCAAGTTAACCAAACGACCTTGAGAGCACCAAGACGTAGGCGCCTGTTTCATGACATACATGACACGCATGTCATGACATTCATGTCATGAGTCCCTTTAGCTAGGCCTAAGAGACTTTAATGCGAAAACCTTAGTGATGCTCATGACTATGATTTCGACCATCAATCTTCAGCAGTTTCCTTCACTTAGTACCACATCCGAATCCATTTCGGTGGTTTTTGAGTGTTAATCTTTTTTCGCTGAGTCATTGTCATTTCTGCCGAGTCATTCTCATTACTATGACTTCTGCCACCATCCCTTAGTGGTTCCTTCACTTAGTACCCACGTCAGAACCCATTTTGGTAGTTTTTGAGTGTGAATATTTATTTTCTCAGTCATTTTCATTTTTGCGGAGTCATGCTCGTGACTGACTTCTACCATCATCATTTAGTGTTTCCTTCACTTAGTACCCTTTTCCGAACCCATTTCAGTGGTTTTTAAATGTTAACCTTTTACTTGCTGAGTCATTGTCATTTTTGCTGAGTCATGCCCATGACTATGATTTCTACCATCATCATTTAGTGTTTACTTCACTTAGTGCCCATGTCCGAACCCATTCCAGTAGTTTTTGAGTGTTAATCTTTTTTCTCAGAGCCTGTCATTTTTGCTGAGTCATGCTCAAGACTATGACTTCTGCCTGCATCCTTTAGTGTTTCCTTCACTTAGTACCCCCTCCGAACCCATTTCAGTGGTTTTTAAGTGTTAATCTTTTTCGCTGCGTCATTGTCATGACCTACATGACATGCATGTGATGACATTTGTGTCATGACCTATCATTTATGTTTGTCATACACTCCTGTCATACTATGCCAATTTTGGTACCTACCAAGTTAACGAAACGACTATGAGAGCAGTAAGTCGTAGGCGGTTTGATGATCTACATGACACGCATGTCATGACATTCATGTCATGACATATCAATTATGTTCGTCATATACTCTTGTCCTGGTATGCCAATTTTGGTGCATACCAAGTTAACGATCGAAACGACCATGAGAGAGAGCACAAAGACGTAGGCAGCTAGATAGATAGATAGATAGATACTATCAAAGTAGCAAATGTGCGCCAAGAAATGCTTCGCATTTAAAAGCCGGTAGATCATACGCCCTGTGAGAGTCGATGGTATGCGAAGCAGTGTGCGGGGAGCATACCAAGTTAACGAAACGACCATGAGAACACCAAGACTTAGGGGTAGGCGGCTGTTTCATTACATACATGACACGCATGTCATGAGATTCATGTCATGAGTCCTCAGGAGTCCCGTTAGCTAGGCCTAAGAGATCTTAAGGCGAAAGCCTTAGTCATGCTCATGACTATGACTTCGACCATCATTCTTTAGCCTTTTCCCTTGAATTGTTAGTACCACATCCGAACCCATTGCATTAGTTTTTGGGTGTTAATCGTTTTTAGCCGAGTCTGTCATTTTTACTGAGTCATGGTCATGACTATGACTTCTACCACCAACCTTTAGTGTTTCATTCACTTAGTTCCCACGTCCGAACCTATTTCAGTGGTTCTCTAGTTTAAATTTTTTTTGCTGAGTCATTGTCATTTTTGCTGAGTCATGCTCATGGCTATAGCTTCTACCATCATCCTTTAGTGTTTTCTTCACTTAGTACCCACATCCGAACCCATTTCAGTGGTTCTCGAGTTTTTTTTTTGCATCATGGTCATTTTTGCTGAGTCATGGTCATGATTATGGCTTCTGCCATCATTTTTTAGTGTTTACTTCACTTTGTACCCACGTGCAAACCCATTTCAGTGGTTCTTCTGTTAAATTTTTTTGCTGAGTCATGCTCATGACTATGACTTCTACCATCATCCTTAAGTGTTTCCTTCACTTAGTACCGACCTCATAACTCATATCAGTGGTTTTGAGTGTTAATTTTTTAATGTTTTCTTGCTGAGTCAGTCAGTTTTGCTGAGTCATGGTCATGATTGAGGCTTCCACCACCATCCTTTAGTATTTTCCTCACTTAGCGCCCATGTACTTACTCATTTCAGTGGTTTTTCAGTGTTATTCCTTTTTGCGGGTCATTGTCATTTTTCCTCAGTAATGCTCATGACTATGTCTTCTGCCATCGTCCTTTAGTGTTTCCTTCCCTTAGTACCCACGTCCGAACCCATTTCAGTGGTTTTTGAGTGTAAATATTTTTTCTCTGGGCCATTGCCATTTTAGGCGGCTGTTTCATGACCTACATGTCACGCATATCATGAAATTCAAGTCACGACTTTATGTTCGTCATACCCGTAGCCCGACTGCTCTCGTTCTGCCCACGGGCGTAGAAGCTCGCCGGCCTCGGGCAGCAGTTCACGATCGAGTAGAGTGGCGACTCCCAGGAACGGCAGGAGGCCCCGGTCGGGTGAAGTCCTGGTGGCTCGGGTCCGGAACCCGATGGCCCGTCTTCAACCGACCTTCTTGGTTGAAGACGGGTGGCCGACCTTCTCCTGGCGTCGCTTCCTGGAGCTCTCCTCTCTTCTGCCAGCGCGCCTCGCTTTTCTGGTGCTCTGGCCGATTTGTCTTTTGCTGATTGGTCGCTCAAAGCTCCGTGTGTTCTTCTGATTGCATGCCTTTCCCTTTTATTTTTTCTTCGTGCGCCGCGTGTTCACGTGCCGAACGCTCTTAGACGTTCTCGTCGTCCATCCAGCACGGAATTCGTCTCCGCGAGCGCACTCCTTGTCGTCTGCTTCTTGTTTGTCTCTATACACCGCGCCGTGTCGCGCACTCCACACATCACATGGAAGAAGGAGATCACGTGCCACCGACAAGGAAACGGCGGGCGATTCTGCCTATTCATTCTCATATATGCGTACGTATTCAAAAATTTATGTTTGCAGTATTTATAAATCTCCTTTCTCATTGCCAATCCCCTAGAGTAGGTATGTGCCACTAACACCAAGGCTCTACACCTACATCTGCGGGCGGAGCGTGCAGAGCGTGATAGCGAGCGGAAGTCTGGAACAGCAGCTTGCAGAACAGCGGTTCAAGACTCGGGTACTGGCGACCGGTCTCCTGCTACCGTGCGGACCTGGTCTTAGATTCCGCTCATGGCTCTGCTCTCCTGCGCACCAGTGGCCTGCCGTGGTAGCGGCCTGGTGCAGTGCGTCCTGCTGTGCACCTGGACGCCTGAGCTACCTGTCTGCCGACCGAGCCCGGCGTTCTAGCGGCCGAGGTTTTGCAGGCCAGGTGTTACTGGCCAGTTATATCAGTGACCTGGTGTTCTGCCGGCCTGCTGTTTCCCCTACTTCCACGTCGCGACCATGTGCGACGAGTGGTGACGGCATAAGACGTGGCCATCACAAGCAACACACCAGCTGTCCTCAAGTGTCAGGTGACGCAGCGACGCACTACGCAGCGACAACCGTCATGGGAACCGCAAAGACGACGCACACCGGCGAGTCGTGATGCATGAATGCTAGGCACATCCTTATATTGGCGGACAAACGTCTTCAGAACTCTAGTCCGCGTGCATATAAATCGTCTGTATCGTGCTAACGTGTCTGTGTATAGTCTATGTTGCCTGTAAAAGTCTCCCGCCTGCCGTGTCGTTATTAAAAGGATCCTGGGCCCAAAAGAAGCAGCAAGCGTTTCCATCCCAGCCACCAAGTTTCCTGTTTCGTGCCTCTTTTATTGCTGTTCTTTGACTAATTCTCAATCTGTCTGCAAAGGACTCGTTTTGTTAGCAACGTGATTTCCGGAACAAAAACTGAGCAACCACGGAATCCTTGGCCATCACAATGTCGCATATCTGTACACGTGTACTTGCGTCATAGCGTGATAGCGTTTCCTTGCTGTCACGCGGCCCATATCGCGATCAAATCACCCTCGCCCACTATGTGTATATAATCGCTGGCTTCAAGGCTGGGTGTGCATTTTGTCCTTGTATTCCTTGGCTGTAATTCTGCCACTTTTAAGTTGCCACCATGCAATAAAGCATGTTCAAGTACAGTCTGCCTCTTCATTCATGGAAACCCCGGAACACGACACACAAGAAGCTGAAAGAAGAAAGTTTTACGTTTGACACGCTTTAGTATAGTATATTGAACCTATTGCTGTTTCACTCTTGGAAAAATATCATTAATAGGACACATATAACTCAGACACTAAACAAGCACTCGTGTGCCATCTACAAGACTTGGTAAAAACCTTCTCAAACCTAATTACATCAGCAAAGCAGGAAACTGAATCACTGTCATTTTATGTGAGTTGGTCGAGTACCTTTAAATTGAAGATGAACTTTGAGAAATCAATAGCATGATCTCAGAAAAAAGACGAAAAGAAGGCACATAACAGCGTTGTCTTAGACACATTTATGCCAGGCTCTGAACACGTGAATACTCTTACTCTCTTACACCTAGATAATATTTCAACTAGATGATTGGACCCGCAGCTTTAGCTATGATGCATAGATGTGGCGATACGATCGTATAGAAGCGCGATCCCGAACTTTAATGTTCCTGCCATCTCTGAGCCCTCCGCTGCATAACGTTGATCAAATGTTTGCCTTCTCGAGACTGATGAGGAATGAATGGGGCTCCAAGATGCTTTGTGTCTGCAGTTCTTTCAACTCATTACTGAACCCGGATGCTTCCCTACACCTCGCGGAGACTCAGTGCTCGTACCGGCAGCATTTTCATTGGAGGCCCGCAGGGAGCACCCGCACAATAGTTGGGATAGAGATACGCATTACCAGAATCCTTCAATATTAAAAGACTGCTGAGTAATGCGCTATATGAATTTCATACTTCTGTATGCTTGGTTTACCGTCGCCCGTCTATCGACAGAAGATATTCAAATTGCCATTTATCTCAAACACAGTGGAAAACAAATTTGCCCCCATGGTGCCTTCCCGTACGTTTTTAGGTTAAATATGAAACACTTCTAGCGAGCCACTCCTCTTTTTAGTATTTATTGATTGTTTAAATCAGAGAACATCATATACTGTCACGTTGTTTTATTGTCCGCATTTCCCCCTCCCTAGGAAAAGCTGTGTAAGCATGGCATTTGAATATTATTCGATGTTTGTGCTCGGTGGATAATGATTTTCTTTTTTTCACAATCACGACTCCGCGGCAACTTCGGTAATTTTCATCGTGAAGCACCATCTCTTGTTTCCACATTTATTATAACATCAGTCTAAGAGTCACCTCCAATAATTTCAGCAACAGTGATCACTCAAAAATAAAGAAGATATTGTTAACTGCACATTTAGTGTTATGGTTTAAGACGATCGAGTAGATAAATAAAACATCGTTTATTTACTTTTGTTTTTTAAAATATTTTTCGCTTCTACTTTTACGTTTTTTTACTGTTATTTACTATTACTTTTACGGTTATTTTTTACGTTATTTCCATTTTATTTCAGTTTTTCTTTTTTTGGTTCGCCAATAGTTTGTTCTTCGTTTGTACTCTCATTGCCGGTTTTTTCGACCATTATTGCCTGATTTACATTACACGAATTTCTCAAGGTTTTTTTACGTCACTGATACCTGTATCGCTTGCTGTCGCTTCTGTTTGTTTGCTGACACTGGTTCTCTAAATAGCAAGCGCACGCGCAGATTTATTTGTGGAGAGGTCTGAAATAATAAAAATTATCATTTCTTTCCTCTGTTTATGAATTCAGACGACAGAGACAAAAGAACAGAACGTAATAGATGGAAACGAAGGTGAGTGTATTGTTGCCGGAAGACCACTCCCTCTCTGGCACCTCTATTTAATGTAGCTAGCATCTTCTGGCTGCGTAATTGTTGCTAACATTTCTAACTTCGTCGAAGTAAGCGAGTTACTGGACCACACCAGCTTTCTTGGCGATTAAAAGTGTAATGCGTGAACACGGAGAACGGAAATAAAAATAACAACGAAAACTATGCTCAAGCGCGGACCATATCTGTATTTCACGCTCTGAAAAAATACAATCATCAGAGCAAGATGCTGCGGCTCTTATTTTTGCTTTAACAGCAACAATCGTACGTTAAATCCGATACCATTGTTTCCTGTTGATGTAATTGTGCGTCTGGTGCTTGCCGGAAGACTCGTAGGCAACTAAAGCTGAATTCCAGCTAGTCGATCTGCAGACAAAGGTGAAGTGGCTGAGTTGCCCTGAATCGCGCCGCTAGCAGCTCGTCACTGCTGTGTGCGGCATGATTTGCCCGTAGTGAGTGACGTCATGCACGTCTGGCGATTGTACCAGTGATGTGCCATCTTGAGTGAACCTATCTGAAGAGGCAGCTTTAGCTCGGGAGCTTTTATCTAAATGCACGGGAGTGGAGAAATTGTTTTTCTTAGTAACCACATCAGTGATTTCGATGTAGTTGTTGCATTTAAAATGACAGGTTAAAATATAAATTTACAATTCAGATTTTTTTATTTGGGAACTCTTTATATTTAAAAAAATTCGTGCAAGCTTGCCATATCCCGCAGAACTTTAGTACATCATTTAAAACTTTCTAACTTGACGAGGAAAAGCTATTTTACAATCTATCAATTGCACCAAATAATACATTTGAATCGGGCAAAATTCATGTATTATACACCGCTCTGAAATACACCATCAATGTTTGAGTAGGCCTTTGAAGCATCGTAAACATCGCAACTTCACGCAAATTGTAAATTCGTATATCCAACTGGTCCACCTTAGACGCCCTAGCGGAAGCATTGTACAGAACTGTGATATCTGTTTTGTCAACAGCACTCTTATCACCAATTTACAAATGTTGAATGTTCAACAGCATTAAGCACTGCCACTGATCAAGTGACAGAAAAGTATAGCGTCAGATGCTTTCAAAGGTTACGCCTGTTCCATATTTAGAGCTTTCTGAGTCGAACGCAACCCATGCAAACCGGACTTGACCTGTCAGTCGCTGATACTCATGTTTCTTCAGAACGGGCGCTCAAGCATTGAGGTATATTTCCGTGAACGGTACTCCAAAAGAGCCATCGGTCTAAAACGCGGAACATTCGCAATAGGAATATGCAAAAGAGCTTGTAATCTGTTGATAACGTGCTTCGTATATTTAAAAAAATGGAACTTTGCTTTATTTAAATTTCTTAGTTAATGAGCATGTCCTAAAAGAAACGCTCGTGGTATCGAACGCTCCGAAAGTAAACGAAGTCGTTATTTTTTTTTCGCTTGAACGCAACTACAATTGGAAATCTTTTATATATCTTTCCAAAAGCTGAAAAAGTCTTCTGCTTGGCGGAGCTTCAGATTATTCTTTCGAGCGTGCACTGGTAGATATTCAAGGTTTTTTTTTATTCCGACCTACGCGTACCCGGAGAAAAGAGCCCAAGGCCTTACGAAACTCACAGCTTCTCCTTGATGCACGGTCTGAATTTTCTTGCATGTTTTCGAGCTGGTTGCCTTGTTTGTTTGTTATTCGTACGTTATCGAGTTCATTTCTGTTCAGAGAATGCAAGGCTTGCACTTCTTGTTCAAATCCAATGCGGATCACACAGGAGTAGAGACACACAAAGAATTGTGCTTTGTGTGCCTGACAGACACGCATGGCGGGGTAGGTCGTTGAGGAAGGAGGCATAGAGTGCCCGATAGAGACGTCTAGCACTCGGCTCTCTGGTTCTCGTCACTCAAATGAACGCTGAGTGTGTGCGACATTTAAAGTTTCCGTCTTTCTCCCCTCTCGTCACGTCCTCTCTTGTTGTAAGTGCAGCAACTGCTATGTTTGTTTCCTCGCTTTCGTAGTCTTTTTGCCCCATCTTCTTTTTTCTTGACGAATTGTGGAAGAACTTCCATTTTCTGAACAGTGGCTGTTTCGGTTTCATGTTTCTTTATCAAAGCTCTGGCTTTGCGACGAAGATATTTCTAGTGCCGAACCTTTTAGTTGAAAACAATGTGAAAAAAATATCAGGAGAACAAAGAGAATAATAATTTTATTATTATTCTCTTTGTTCGCGCATGAAAGCGCTCGTGTACTTATATTTAGATGCATGTGAAAGCACCCCAGATGGTCAAAATTATTCCCGAGTCCATCACCCTTTTTATTTTCACAGAAATATCACAGGCCACATGGCCCAAACTGGAGGGGCGGAACACAAGCTTCTATGCAAGAATACACACCAATGAATAACAAAAGGGGAGAGAAAATAAATCGCAACATTCAATATAACAAATAGTCACATGCGCTAAGAAATACTATGAGCAAAAGCGGATACACAAACAGTAATATTATCAAGTGGATTGCAAAGAAAAGAATTCTAATTATACATAGACAAGAGGGAGCCAGGTGACAGATTATTCCAGTCATTAATTGTTTGCGGAAGCAAACAGCATTTAAATACATATTTTTTCCGGCAAAATAAGGATTTAGAGAAAGCGGGTACGTATGACGAGTGCGCTGGATAGCAAGGGGGGAGGGGGGGTAAGTACGGGGCTGGGTTGAACGCGAGCTTCCGATAAAGTAATGAATACAAAATCTTTAAACGCCGATCTTTGTGCCGAGATTGTTATGAGGGAACCAGATTATATTCCATAAATGATGAGACGCAATGCCGGTGGCCGTATGAATAGAAAATACATCGCACAACATTTCGCTGGATTGATTTAAGCGTGTGCGGAAATGTTAAGGTTACTGTGCGGGTCGCAAATAATACAAGCATACTCAAACTTAGGCCTAATCAAGTGCTCATTCGCCAGACGCTTTACGTGGTGTGGCTCATAATCAGATTATGTTTGCGGCACGCGAAGCACATTAAGTTATTTACAGTTTCACACTTCTTCCGCGATGCGATGCGCCATGCGAGGCATTGCCAGTGCTAACCATCTCGCAGGATTTGAACAGTGGTGCACTGCGCCTCCTCAAGCAAACATGTCTCGCTGTGTTCTGTGTACTACGCGGACAAACGCAAGTGATGCGCGCAACATAACGTTCAAAATCACCTCACCACTCTCCTAGCGCACCCAGCACGCAATAACTCTCGCCGTCAACAGTGCCGCCGATTACCGTGAATCGGGGTGTTGCAGTCATCGAAGTATTCCGACCAGTAGGCTATTACACGAAAACACAGTAAAGCGGAGTCTCGTTTACATGCCGTTTTTCCAAATTACACACTGTGTAGCAACACGCGCGAGCTAAAAGTGATACTAGCGCCGATGTTATGTAAGTAAGAGGCTACATCTGCGCAAACGGCCCCGTCTGGAAATCCACAGTGAAAAAAATTTGGGGTAGCTTGCACTAGTGGCGCAAGGCTAAAAACACAGCGAAGCTGATCGGTTCCTTGCTGGTCGTGGCTATACAAAGTGATGCTAAGTTATACGAAGTGCATAAGCATTTCCTCGAGGTCCGTGGCATCGGGGAACGCATCGCGAATCACTTGCAGTCCGAGCACACGTCGAGGAAGTGGGGCGAAAGCTATGCAAAGTGTACGGGTGGCGCGCAGCAAACGACACGCCGGGATTAGATGACGGCGAATGCGCAGTAGCGCGCAGCTGGCGGGAGCTCGGCGGAGCCCTGTCTGTGTCGAGCGAAGCGAGCGCGCACCTGCGCCGGCGGTTACTAGGCAACGCGAGTTGACGTCATCGCTACTGCTTCGGCGCATGCGCGGCTTGGAGAGGTTGGGCCTCGTGGTGCACAGCTGTGGCTTGGTTGTTGCTAGGCAACGGCGCCGAGTTTTCTGCGGACTTTGGACGTTTGTCTTCTAGCTTTAACAGCTTCGCTGTTAAAATGTGCATGACACGATCCGACGCGCTTGCAAGGGACAAATACGCATAGCAAGATCACCGATTAATCACCTACCTCAAAAAAAAAAAGGTCTCAGTTTCGCCGGAAAGGCAAATTATCGATTGCGATAGCAAACTTGTGGATAGTCGATTTATCAGCCGTATAAACTTGTAAACACAGCCACACGGAATGGTGTCACGCGCGCACAAGCAAACATGAACGCATCTCACTCGATGACCGCGGACACTGGCTGTGAAAACGCTGTTGGGAGTAGGAGGAGGAGGAGAGAAAACAAGAGGTGAAAGGCAGAGAAGTTAACCAGATGAAGTGTCCGGTTGGCTGCTCTGCATAGGGAATGGGGTAAGATCAGAAAAAAATTAGAAAAGAAGATTAGAATAAGGTACGCATCAGTTCACAGATCCTATAGTTATTCAATAAGTCCTGTTTCTTTTAAAAAACTCACTAGCGCTTTTACAGCAGTTTATGCCGACGTCGGCTGGGACCAGGGTCGAAGAATTCTGGCTTCCGTAAGGGGACGGCTGTCAATCTTGTCGGGCGTGGTGCGGAGGACTACTCATTGTGCACTAAAACGACGACAATCACACAGAAGGTGCGCTATCGTCTCTTTGCACCCGCAAACTTCACAATCTGGACTTGTGGCCATTCCGATAAGGTAGGAATACGCATTTGTAAAAGGTACTCTAAACCATAGGCGAAAAATGAGAGTTTCCTCCCGTCGTGGCAAGCCATGTGGAAGGCGGAGCTTGAGATCAGGATCCAGGGAATATATGTGCTGGTTTTTAGAGTCTGCTGAATTCCATTGGTTTAACGTAAGCTCGCAAGCAAGCGTTGCCCGCGACGGGAAGACATTGCGCTTCCTTCCTGCTTCGTTCGCTTGCGTACGAGAGATCGAGCCATCATCGCCGGCTCACCCTCGCACGCTCTCACTCGCACATAGAGCATATGGCCCGCGGCGACGATTTCATCGCCCATAGACTTTATACGGAACCTCACGGCGACGGCAGAAATGCACCTGTAGTGTCCATATAACTTCGGTCGCAATAATAACTGCCGAGAACAAACCCTCTATGTGTAAGGATTCACAGCAACTTGATTCGCGCATGTTGATACGGGACAGCCATTACGTCGTCGCTGTTCTCAAAGCTTCTTGGTTTTATTGCACATCGTGGAAAATGCTCAGAAAGAAAGGGCACATCTCCACTACTTCGTCTTTCGCTGATATACTTTTACTTTGGAACGGCTGCGACCACACACGACAGGGCATCCGCCATTTATTCATCCACCATTTATTCGACGCGCACTTGCGGCAGTACGCACGTGCTTCTCCTCGCCACGGAGTGCACCAACATGGCACTCTGCCCGGTCGACGCTGTTCGTGCATGCACCCTATACGCAGCTGCACAATCATGACTGCCACACAAATATATTAATCATTATTTTTCATGAAAACTTGCACTCTCATCTTTTTAAAGGAAAGAAATGCCGCGGCCACATTAGTACGAGAGCCTAATGAAACAGAGGGCCCTCGAGATCAAGAACGTACTCATTACACGAAGCTAGATGGTTTCTCTCATTTATCTGAAGCTCCCTAACAAGCGCCTACTTATTATAAATCTGCGTCACAAAGAACTTCCCTCTAATCTTCCCCATGCCGCTTTATATGTTTATCAAGTGCCTTCCTCGACTTTCAAACGGACGTCGACAGGAAAGTTTCATCTAGCGCTCGTAATTCTGAGTCTATATTGTTCTTCTTCTTCTTCTCCTTCCTGCTATTCTTCCGTAACAATATTTTTGTTGTTGAAAAAAAAAGGAATAAAAGAGCCACATTAAATGATGACAGCTGCTCCTTTCTGCCATAGCAGAAACAGCAACAATATATATATATATATATATATATATATATATATATATATTGTGAGCACTAACTATGTAGTTCATCATCTCCGTCATCTTTATTGACCCATCCTCAGAATCATCATCATCGCTTGCCAGGTTGGTGCTCGCTGGCTGGCTCGCGCGGCTGCGTGGAAATACAAGGGCTCTGACTTCATATAGGGCGTCGTCTTACACTATATATATATATATATATATATATATATATATATATATATATAAACACTAAACGCCAGATTAACAAGTGAATGCAAACGTCGTATCTTTCTTTGCAATCAGGCATACAGCAGGGAACCGAGGGGACCGATTTTTATTAATCATAAGAAACTAACGCACAATGACACCAAGGACAACATAGGAGAAAAAACTTGTACTTACTAATTAAACTAAAGAAATGATAAATTAATGAAAATGAAAATGGATGAAAAAACAACTGTCCGCAGGTGGGGAACGATCCCACGTCTTCGCATTACGTGTGCGATGCTCTTACCATTGAGCTACCGCGGAGCCGTCTTCCCATCCACTTTCTAAAACTGCAATCCGCAACTACTCCAAAGGCCGAGTTCGAGAACCGGCACGGAAAATTCTCAATCGTCGGACCCTTTCAGACCATTTACGCTCATCTCGGTGCCCGCGCACGCGGCCCATCCAGGCAACCAAATGGCCCATTCCATCGCTCGAGGAGCCGTCAACCGAGCCACGCCATCCGATGACCTGGATAACGCGAGAGACCGATTGGTAGCATATCATGAGATCACCCTCCACTGCCGCGAAACGCGGTCAACATATCCTCCCCCACACAAATTCTTAACCAAATTCCAGCAAACTATCTCGCGCCAGCTTCAGGCACAAACCTTCCTCTCTCCAGCTTTTCTCGCCCTGGTTCATCCAGGCCTATATCGACAGGAATTGACGTTCTGCGGCGCGCCTAGAGCCAGCTTTCATCACATAATGTTCATATGTCCTAGCTGAGCTCCAGCCACTCTCTGAGTGGCAACTCACCAACGTCTTGGGATAGGAGACTGCGGTATCTAGCTCCAACCCAGCCGACGAAATACGGCTGGTGGACTGGGCTTTGAGGGTCGCCGAGGGCAACAAACTGGTGGCCACAACACGCGCTCCTGAGCCCAATCAAAAGCAGTTTTGTAACATGAGGCTCACGCACCATAAATGTTTGCCACCACCACCATTTTACGGGGGTCTGAGCCATTGCTTGAGGGGTATGAACCATTCATTGTATTACGTGACGGAGGAGGAAATAACTTTAATGAGTCCTGAGGAACCCCTCCCCATCCACTTTTGTTTAGTGGTCGGCAGGGGTCGCGGGCCGCACCCACGTTGGGACGGGAAGCCCGTGAGCCTCCGCCCTTTCGTGAGCCCTCTGGACAGCCCGGAGCTGGGTCTGGTGGTCGTCGCTTCGCAGGGCGTCCTCCCAGTCTTCTTCTTTACGGAACATGGTGCCGCTTAACGCGGAGCATTGCCATAGCATGTGGGCTAGCGAGCAGTAAGATTCGCCACAATCCGGACATTGCGGCTCTACCTCTGGTGAATAAAGGCTCAGTCTGCCTCTCGAGGGGAACGACCCTGTCTGAAGCATTCTGAATATCGATGACTGTGGTCTATTGAGTTTAGCGTGGGGGAGCGGGAAGGCCCTCCTCGACAGCTGATAGTGCGTTGTTATTTCGTTGAAGGTGAGCAGCGGGTCTCGATGCTCCCCTCCCTCCCCGCCGCTTCGCTCGCCACGATCGCCGCGGTGCGTGAGTCCTCGCGCGCGGTCGTGCGCCAGGTCGTTGGCGTTGGGAAAGTCGGGGTGCACGTCGGCCCCCATGTGGGCCGGAAACCATTTGACGATGTGATGACCCGCGGCTCCCTCGTTGCCGAGGACGGCCGCCGCTTCCCGCGATATGGAGCCCGAGGCGAATGCTCTGGCCGCCGATCGCGAATCTGTGTACACGTAAGGACGTTCGGGGTCCCTCATTGCCATGGCTATTGCCACCTGTTCGGCCATTTCGGACGTTACCCCCTTGACCGATGCCGCGTTAATGATCGTACCATCCCAGCGTATCGAGACGGCCGCGTACCGGTCGCTGCGCCCATACTGGGCCGCGTCTACAAATGCCGCCAGTCCCGGGCAGTTGGCGGTCGATTTCAGTAGTGCTTGGGCCCTCGCCTTTCGGCGCCCCTCGTTGAATTGCGGGTGGACGTTTCTCGGAAGCGGTTCAACCTTGAAAGTGCCCCTGACCGACGCGCTGAGCACGACCTTGCGTGCGTTGCACTCTGCCTCTGCATTTATCCCTGCTTCTTCTAGGATGCGTCTGCCGGCCCTGGTGGTCGACAGCCGCACGACCTGTGCCTTGGTCTGTGCTTCGATGATTTCTGCTAGCGTGTTGTGGACCCCTAACCGATCGAGCCGCTCTGTGCTTGTAGTAATAGGAAGACCTAGCACCCTTTTGACGCTCTTGCGCATCAGTGTCTCTATCTTGGCCGCGTCTCTCTTGGTCCATTTTAACGCCGAGGCTACGTAATTTACGTGACTCATGAGGAAGGCATGGTAAAGTCTGATGAGACAGCTCTCGCTGAGCCCTCCCCGGCGGTTGCTCACCCTGAGGATCAGCCGGAGCATGTTCTCCGTTTTGGAGGTGAGTTTCATGACGGTTTGCGTGTTACCGCCTTTAGCCTCAATTAGCAGCCCCAGGATTCTTATAGTGTCCACTCTGGGGATCGGCTGGCCGTTGGTCGTATGTAATTTGATTGGGATTTGATCGATCGGCGTCAAATTCCTCATGCCCTGTTTCGAGGGCCTGTACAACAACAGTTCCGATTTGCTGGGTGACAGGCGGAGTCCCGTTTTCATTAGGTACTCTTCCGTTGTGTCCAGCGCCTCTTGGAGAGCCCGCTCGACATCTGCGTCGGACCCTCCCGTGCACCACACCGTAATGTCGTCTGCGTACAGGGCGTGATTGACATTGGTCACTCTTGTCAGCCGGTCCGAGAGCCCTTTCATTGCTAGATTGAATAATAGTGGGGAGAGCACCGCCCCTTGTGGGGTGCCCTTCGCACCCAGCGTGTACCAGTCGGACGTGGCCTGTCCTATTTTGATCGTGGCCTTCCTGTCTCTGAGGAAGGAGCTTATGTAAGAGTGGAATTTCCGGCCGAGCCCCATCACCGAGATTGTTTCCAGTAGAAATCTGTGTTTGACCGTGTCGAACGCTTTCGTTAGGTCCAGGGCCAGTACGCCCCTGGTGTCTCTGGTCGTGCCGTCGATTATATGCTTCTTGAGTAGTAGCATTACATCCTGTGTGGAGAAGCCCGGTCTGAAGCCCACCATGTTGTGTGGGAAGAGGCCCTCTCTCTCTATGTACCGCGATACTCGGTTATGTATGGCATGTTCCGCTGTTTTGCCCACGCACGAGGTTAGCGATATCGGCCGCATGTTCTCCGGCGCAAGTGGTTTACCGGGTTTCGGTATTAGTATGACCGAGGCCTCTTTCCAGACCTCGGGTACTCGTCCCGTTTCCCACGCTCTGTTGATTTCTTCAGTGAGCTTCTCGACCGACTTTCCGTCTAGGTTTCTCAACAGTTTGTTCGAGACCCCATCCGGGCCCGGCGCCGAGCGTCCGTTGAGACGTTGTAAGACATCCCAAATTTCTGATTCCGTGAAGGGTGCGTCGAGTTCTTCGACCTCTGCGCCAGCGTATTGTGGATAGTCGCCGTCGCCCGACGGGCTCAGTGGCAAATACGTCTCCGCCAGCTCCTTTAGGAGCTCGCTCTCCGTTTTGCCCTGCTACTTTTCCTTGTGTAAAATCCTATGGATTGCCTATCTCTGATTACATTTGGATTGCCTATCGTCTAACAGTTTCTTTAGGAGGTTCCATTTGCCTCCGGCTCGCATTTGTCCGTCTACCGACGCACACACCTCGTTCCACTGTTGCTTGGAAAGCTCGATCGAGTGCGCTTCGATTTCCCTATTTAGTGCAGCTATTTTCTTTCGCAGTCTGCGATTAAGCCTTTGCGTTTTCCACCTGGCCGTGATGGAATTCTTTGCCTCTAATAGGTGTGCCAATCTCGCGTCCATCCTTTCCACGTTCAGTTCGGTTTGGACGACCCTCGTCGCGGTGCTAACGTCCTCTTTGAGCCTTCGGAAGAGGCTGTCTAGGTCCGCGTATTCGCTTGTGTCTTCCTTCCTTATTTTGCGGAAGGCGTCCCAGACGGTGACCTTAAATTCTCTCGGTGGTGCCGCCCTGATGGGGATCGTCACCGCCAGAATGTAGTGGTCGCTGCCGAGGTTCTCATGCAGGTTTCGCCATTCGGCCCCTCGCACGTTTTTGACGAAGGTCAGGTCGGGCGTCGTATCCCGCGCCACCGACGTGCCTAGTCGAGTCGGATAGCGGGGGTCCGTCACCAGCTCTAGCGAGCACTTAGTGACTGCCTCCAATAGCCGCTCTCCCTTGGGCATTGGCCTTACGTAACCCCAGGCTTCGTGGGGCGCGTTAAAATCTCCAGCCACTATTAGTGGGGCCCCCCTGGCCATTGAGGTCGCCTCCGTTATTATCGATACGAAGGACTGTCTGTGGTCAGAGGGCGAGCTGTAGACGTTCACTACGAATACGCTGTTTTTCAGCCAACCGTTCGGTATGATTTCGATCGCGGTTGCCTCCGCTTTCACGTTGCCTAATTTCAAATCTCGTTCCTGGAAAGAGCATTTGTTCGCGACGAGGGTCGCCACTCCGCGTTTACCCTGTTCGAATTTCGACGAGCCGACCCGGTATCCGGGCAGGCTCACCTCACTACGCAAAGTTTCTTGTAAGATTATGACGTGCGGTTTGTCCGCCTGTGAGGCAAGGAACTGCAGCAGCGGAGCCTTGCGCTTTTTGAAGCTAGCGCAATTCCACTGCCACACGACCAGCTCTCTAGTTGAGTTGTTCGCCATGATTGACACCTTGGATTTGTTTAGCACCTGCAGGTGCCATGTGTGCTTCGATACGTGTCACTCTTGCCGCGAGTGCTACCATGCTTTCCGCTAGTTGCTGGACCATTAGCTGCAAAGAGCTAATCGACTGCTGAATTCCCAATAGGATGCTACTGGACTCTGGTTCCGCCAGGTTTCCCTCCTCTGTCAGAGGAGGGGCCCTGCGTTTGACCGAGCGAACCGACTGCTCCCCTTGCGGGGTCGGTGTATTTTGCGACACCTGCTGCTGCTATTGTTCGACTAGCTGGGGAGTGGAACCTTGTTTCCGAAACGATTCGAAATCCGCCCTCATTTGCTGAATCTCCGCCTTGAGGCGCGCGTTTTCTTCCGCAAGTTGAGCTATTCTAGGGTCTTCCCTGTTATGCTTTGGCAATGCTACCTGCGTTACCTTTGGTTGTGGTTTCGGCTGCGGCTTTAGCTTGACCCGGTCCGCCCAGGTCGGCCCCTCTTGAATGCGTACTTGGGAGCGGGAGCGCCCCCTGGAGCGGGAGCGACCTCTCGATCGGCTGCGCTGTCGTCTTGTCGGCGTTGTCGAACGTCCCCGTCTGGGTGCGCTTGCCACGCTGGAATCGCGTGATCTGCTCTCCAGCCGTTGTGGCTGACTTTGCAGCTGCCGTTTCTTCGCCTTTCTGCGTCGGCGCCTCCTGCGCCGCACGACGTAAGGAACTTGGTATCGTTGCTTGCACTTGCCGTCCGCCGTCGGGTGTGGGCCCCCGCAGAGGGCGCACTTGGGCGAGCACTGGTGGTCTTCGGCCGGGTCGTTGCCTCCGCAGCCGCGGCACCTCTTCTTGTCAGGATTTGGGCATACGTCGACTCTGTGGCCCAAGTCACCGCACCCGTAGCACACGTCGTTCTGCCGCCTGTATAGCGTGCAGCGTATTAGGCTTACGCCACACATGACATAGTCCGGCACTTTCATGCCGTCGAAGAGCACTACCACCGTCGGGGTGTTTTTGATCCGCTTGGCTTCCAAGACCTTGGGATTTCTTTGATTCACGATCATGGCCTGAAGCTGGGCCTCGTTGATTTCGGGGTCCACTCCTCTGATGACCTCCTTGCACGTGTTGTCCGGCGCCGCAATGTATGCGGCCACTTTGAATGCGCCTTCTCTTAGGTGAAGCTGGTGAACTCCGGCGTATGCGTTCGCGTTCTTCTCGGTCGGCGTGGACACGACGAGAATGTTCTGGGTTGCGTTCGGGCAAACGATGTCTTCCTCGGTCTCGTTCAGCGTGAGCGAGGCCGCCATTGCTAGCGCTTGCGCTAGGCGAATTTGGCTCACTTTTTTCACGTTGAGGCCGTCTCTCAGCCTCACTATGATGCGAATGTGATCCCTCGGTAGCCGGGGGAGTCTCGATGCGGCGACGAGGCGCTTGACCGCGCTCTGCGGGCCGGCCGTGCGGCGGCCGCCCTTCGTCTCTGCTCGTTCCTCGTTGCCTCGGTCCGGAACGGTCGGTCCCGGTTTGGCCTTCTTGTTTCTGCCCATGGCCGTCGTCCAGCCCGGGCGATTCGCTTCTTCTCGGGAGATGTCCTCTCCCTCCACGACTGTCTCCATAGCGGGCATACTGCCGCGCTCACGTACGAGCGAGGCCTGGGCCTGCTCGCTCCTCACCGCCGACGATAGGCCTAGTCGGGTAGGGCTAGCCGAGCTGCGGCGTAGTCCGAACTAACACGTCTCGAAACTTGAAAAAGAGTACACTGACCGTCAAACATCAGTCATCGGCGTGTTCCTTAGAAGAAACTGCGTCGAATAGTGCACATTTCGCTGCTAGGAATCACAAAAATCAGTACGAAAACGTGTGCAGAAGCGGGAGCCGCAATTTCCACGTCCGCACTGGTCGGCTTCTTCTTCTTCCTCCTTACGTGACGGACAATTTAATTTTGAAGCGCTACGCCGTTATCGCCGTTATCGCCCATTGCCGCTTGCGATTCTTCAAAATTAAAGCGCTTCAAAATTAAATTGTCCGTCACGTAATTTTGAAGCGCTTTAATTTTGAAGAATCGCAAGCGGCAATGGGCGATAACGGCGTACAGCGGGCATACCGTCTGTGGCGTCGTTTTCTCCGTCGCACACCAACGTGTGTGTAACCTCATTAAGAAACACAAGACCGTAACCAGTAATTGAGAAAGACTTTAATGTACCGTCGGGATTAACCCAGTGATAAACACCGGGGCCGCACGTTGCAGCTTCGCTGGTTAACCATCTGTACGGAGCACTTGGGGGGACAATTGTTATTATTTATTTAGTTAGTTATTTAGCTTGTTAGTTATTTAGTTATTCAGTCAGTCAGACAGTTGGGTAGTTGCCTTATTTTATAATTGACTCTTAGGTGTGTTAAAGCACGCACATCTGTTTATACAAGGCAGCACTAGTTTTAAGGAAGATTTAAACCCATTAATTCGCGCTTATGTTTCACCTCAACAATATAGTAGTGATCCATCTTGTCTGAATTTCCTTGCTGTAACGCTGCGCTTTCGTTTCTTTCCGGTCACGAGCAGCATGCGAGCATCAGTGGTACATATTGTTCTTGTCAGGAAATTAGAGAGCGCGCATGATAAGGTAAAGGAAAGAAAAAAAATGTGGTTGATCCCTCTTATATAGGAATCGGTATAGAACACGAAAGTGAAACGTGTCTTCACAGAAGTAGTGTAATGTTTATTGTACATTGATATATAATGTCTATTGGTGTTTTGTCGCTAAAGCGCCCTTAGGCGTTGATGCACCCACGCTGACGCCTGGTGGCACGTCTCCTCCATCACGACTAGCAACGTCGATGACCATGAGCAACCGTCGTGCATATGGAAGCTGCACTACGCTGCACACGCTAGCACAACGCGAAAGACGAAGCACGTAACTGACACACTAATACAACGCGCAAGACAAAGCACGTAACTGAATCGTCACCGAGTCAAATCAGCGCGTACAGCGCGTCGTAATTGCAGCCTCCGCGATCAACATCAGAAACATTTTCAGAGCTAATTGCGGAGGCCACGCTCCGCTGTGCTGAGTACGGTGAACGCCACCTAGGTGGCGTTGGTAGTGCTTCTTGATGCCAGCGTCCCTTCGAATGCTGGCATCGAGGCGTCGTAGTGCTGAGACCACCGAAGCGTTCACTGTCGGTGCGCGTTAGTGTCATAATGCAGTACTTCTCTTTTCTGCTCGTAGGCGGCGGCACCGCCCCGAGCAAGAGCGCGGGTACACGGAGGAGTGTTAGATATATAAGACGCGTCTGTGTAGCTCTCTGCAAATGCGTTTGTGGCGCAATGGGTTAAACGCTCGGCGATCTATCGTCGCGGACCGAGAGGTCGTGGGTTCGATTTCCAAATTTTGCATGTTTGTGGAACTTTTTCTTCTGGTTTCTTTCTTTGTATTATGTTCGTGTACATTGTAAGCTCTGTACAGTGAAGTCTTGGTGGACCCCGGCATAAAACACTTTCGTGTTAAAAAAGAAAATTTGCTCGAGAATAATGTCGATTACTTTCGGGTATAACGCAAGCTCGAAAAGTGTAAACATGTTTACAATGTGCTCAATTTACGCGACACAATGTTGCCACTTTACTGAACCACAACAGTTGCATGCGCCGCAGGGCAGTATGCGGACTAAATAGAAAAAGGGCACGGAAACCAACAATAGGTCTACTGTCAACGACAGCGCAACAGACGTAATGAAGGTGCGAGCTCTGAAATTCGGGATTGCTGTTTTAACCACCGCGCACGTTCTTTCGCTTCTCGGCTCTAGGGAGGAATAGGTGATCAAGCTCCCGAGCTAAATCACGTGATAACGCCTTCCACCACTAATTTCGTGCCTAATTGGGGTTCATTAACGTCTTACTTTAGCGCCAATGAAAAGCTTGCGCTGGTGCGCTTCCACTTCAATTCACCGACTGCCACCGCGCACTTCCGACGTAGAACAAAGAAAAATAAAAAAATCACACCGGAGCGCATTGAGGTAGCAGGACGCTAACGGAAGACGCGGCGCGCTGAAAGAGGAAAAGGTAATCAAAGTACAGGAAGAAATGGGCAGGAAGCGTCGCTTATATGCCTTCCAGCAAAGATTAGTCCGTGAGCGCACGCCAGAGGGCAGCACTGGAAGTGGGAGGCATCGGGAAAAGTGCTATAGAGGTTTGCCGATAAGGCCCGCTAATTAGCTATTCGGGTGTTCCACGTGTCGCCCGGGGTGCTGGGAGCGACAGAGCGAGCCGAAATAAACTTGGCTTGGCGTTACCGCATGAGGTAGGGGCGAGGTGTCCGGATTGCTGTCTAGCTGGCCAGCTTCGTCGAGAGCGACGCTCTTGCGTGTAAGCGCGCTGACCCGAGTCTATCCTACGTTGGTGTGGGAGCGATCCGATCGACTTTAACTCATCTTGAGATAGAACAGCGCACAGAATAGGCAGGCCATAAATGAAGAAAACAACACACTTCAGAGCTTGTAACTAAGATTCATTTGAAAGTCAGCATTGTTATATAACCGTACAAAAGAAACGTCCACGTCACAAAAATTAAACCGAGTTGCATACTAAGAGCTGTGCACTAAAGGTTGTCGCCAAACTAACACAGGAATTTATCGGATTGGCTGTATCGAAAACGCAGCTGCAGTAGCGTAATTGAAACGTCTTGTGCGTTCTGCTGAGGGCGTGTGGACGCTATATAGCCTACAGAAATGACATAACCAAACACACAAGTGACATTTATTCACGCATTACAAAGCTTACACGCTTATCTTAAGATACAGCTAGCAGTTGTGCTCGCTCCCTATTCGTAGAGGCCCGCCGGGGTCAAAGGTGGTGGGCTTGCCTTGGCATGTGTCGTGTGCAGCACGAGTCTCCTCACGACGTGGTTTAGTACAATATGTGTCTAACGCTACCTCCTAGCAAACGTCAACTTTTTCAAAAAAAATGTGGACACTGGTAAGCCTTAACTCTGCTCATGAGCATAGATTTGGATTTGATGCATTATACCTATTGTGGCAAAGTTAGCTCTCTCGAATGCAACCACTCCCGGTCGGATCTACAACGGTAGTATCGAGTTAAGCCTCTCTGAACGAGTGTAATATTTCCGGCCGAACTCTAGTAAATCTCTCAATGCACGCGTAAACGTGCAAGCTTTGTAGCAGCTATTTTGGAATAGTATATAAATAGACAGTATTGCCACAATGTTTTTTATAGAGCTACAATGAGCCACAAAAGTTGCTAAATTTCCGCTAAATTTATCTCCAATGTGACAAGAATTGTCGCTAAATCTGTTGAGCAAATTTAAGTAACGTAGGTATATTGGAACACTATAATATATGCTATCATGGCGTAAATCATTTACTGAAATGTCTCGCGTTTGTCGACGGTACGTGTGAGTGAGGGCTGAACAGTCCATTTACCGGCAGTGTGTAATAGGCTTTTACTTTACGATTATACTTACATAACAATCAACGATGACAGCTGAAATTTGGCCTTTACGCTGAGATTGCGAGGTCACAAACGCTACACGGTTCCAATAATACAAGCACGTCGCTTTTTCTAGCACGCTAAGACGATTGTTCTACATTATCTCAAAAATCTTTTTTTTTTCGTTTTTTTAGTTCTTGGCTCTCCTGAAAGAATAGCAAGAATACTGCAGAATGCACGAGGATGCATATTAACACGGCCATGCAGGTAAAACACTAAACTTCCGCCCTTTAGTCTACCGGAAATATTTTCGCACTTGTCTAACAGCCATCCGATAAGCAAGCAGTGTGCTCAGGTTCGCTCGAACGAGCACAGCCGCTCCTATGCGCACGCCTTTCTACAGTCGACCTCTTCTATTATTCGACAGCTGAGTTCTAAATCTTACAATAAAATTTGTAAATGTCCTCCAATCAAACGTATTTAGTGAAAGCTGCAGAACCCGGAGCGTTCAGACTCATTCAAATCGCTTTCGTAGAAAATTAAAAAAAAAAACGTGTTCGAGCATACTATAAGTCCTGTGAAGGCAACCATTGCTTCGTCATAGTCACAGAGAGGAAGTGTTATACAGCCAATTTCTTCCACTCACTAGTAGCTTTTGAATAATAAGGTTAGCTCTAGAAGGCCATTTTGTACGCTACTTTTATAACTTCGAAGTCGCTAAAATGTCGCCAATTCTTTTGCCACGCCGCTCAAAAAGTCGCCAGTCGCCGAATGAAAAAATGGTCGCTAAACAGTCAAGAAAGTTGCTAAAGTGCTAAATTGGTAACACTGTAAATAGACATTGCACCGGTGCACGAACGGATGGAAAACAAGTATGAGTGCGGGTATATATGACTTCTATTTATCTCTGGATATGTTTTGCGCGCCAGAAATAAACGTGTCACTAAACGAGAAGAATAACCAGCCAGAAGTCAGAACATTTGTAATTCTGGAGCGCTATAACATAAAACGATTCCAAACTCCTGACGTCAAATTTACGTAAACACCGACGCACGCATCGGGCGTTGACCCGCAGCGTTGTCTGAACAACCCAATCAAACATTATCCCCGTTTATAGCAGGTCACCTTTGTTCTCTTTCAAAACCAATAACATTGTCTACACTCTATCTAATTGGCTCACAAGAGGAGAGGAGCACGCTATAGTGGAGAGGGTTTCGATGGGGCCGAGCCAGCAGAGGGAAATAGATAACCGCATGAAGACGGTGGTGCCGGCTTCTCCGATTGGTCCGCCTCGCCTTACTTAGCTTGCGTTGGCTGGTCGAAAATTGCGGTGGCTTTCAACGGAAGGATAAGAATGCCGCTAAAATGGATCCTCAGCAAGGAAGAGCTGGCAGAGCCATGTCGTATGCATGCCGAAAGGGCTCCATAACATGTTACTGCGCCGCAAAAAGGTTTATCGTGGGCGAATAAATACATGCTCACCGGCAGGAGCGAGTAGCGAGGGCCTGAGCGATCGGCGGGCAGCCATTTTCTATTCCACTCGGAACGGGGCAGTCTGTGGCTATTCAGAAAAATTTTCAGTTTTTTTTTTGGCATATTAACGCATTTTTTTTCGCGTACACGTCACTTTGACGTGGTGAGTTTTCGCGGTTTTCTGAGGTCGCGTGACAGACAGGCGAAGTTGGGAGTGGCCCAAAAATGTTTTGACCAATCGAGAAGGCTGATTGCAGATATTGGAATCAAGAGTTTAGAATCATTTTACGTTATAGCGCCCCTGTTATATTACATTGTAGTTGTTCCTTTATCGTAATTTAATAAGTGCACTCTCAAGATTCGGTGGATTCAGGCGTGGATACGCATTTGCTTGCGTCAATTTTTCTCAAACGTCCCAAATCCTAATCGGCTGTCCAGCCAATAAACTCACGAAATTCACTAATGATTCTGCTTGTTACGTGACGTGACGAGCCAGCCAAATCCCAAAGGCGCAATTTCTCTTTCGGCTAGGCTCTGGTACAAGTAAAGCTGCAAAAGTGTTCACAGACTCATATTTATGTTTACGTTTGATAGGTCCCCAGAGTGCCCTTTAAAAGCATTCGTGAGACACAAAGCCTGGGCTCGAGGTGGACGTTGTGAACGCGAGAACGCAAGCACTACCAGCTTTCTCAACCCCGACAAGCACACATGCACGAACGCCGGGACGCCCCTAGTACGATCGTACTAACGCTAAAAAAAGGGGGCGAAGAAGCACGTGCAGGTGCTCTTTATTTATTACTTCGTTGAAGGCACATGGTCCTGTGAATCTACACAGGACACTTGTCTTCCTCCGACATAATTCAGCATACTTGTCTTCCTCCGACATTACCCATTGGCTGACTGCCTTCTCTGATCATGTCTTACATCAGGCTTAGAGACCATCTGCTCTTGAAAACATTTCTAGCTTAAGAATGCGCTCTGAATATGGGCCCTGGGTAAAAGAAAAAAAAAGAAAAGGGTAACCCCACGGCTGTAAACACTGTCTTCATTAGGAAGTTCTGGCGGGCTAGTTGGTTCATAGCTTTTAGACGTTTTCAAAACTGCGCGAAAAAAAGGAACGAGGACACACCAAAGAAACACACACGACACCACGGGCGCAGAACAAAGTATCTTCACAACAACGTACCTGAAACTGTGGCTTCTCTTCGGCCAGAAATGTAAGATACCCCAGCAAGATCTACAGCAGTTGCGGACAACGTAAGAAATTGAAGCGCGTAGGACAACAACTACAACTACTGACCTATGTAACTTAGCGCTCAGACAGAGGGTGGTTCAGAAAACGAGGTCGTTGGCGTGATGGCGAAATAAAGGGATCACAGAAAGGGACTTGGGCGAGCTCCGAAATCCTCTTCGCTTAGCGTCTAAGCCGGAGGACTGCTCAAGAAAATCAACGGAGCTGATGCATCACGCACTAGATTAACGACAGCAGAGAATAACATTTGGACCAGAGGATAAAGTTAGGTGGGCCGGATTAGCAGCGAGATGAAAGAGCCTCGGAAAGGGGAGTGACTCGCGAATGCCAAACCACTTGCGATCGTTGCTACGTCTCAAATCAAAGGAAGGAACATACTTTCGCAATTGGCCGCGATGGGAGTGGCTTTGATACCAAGCTGCGAGATAGCGAGCGTATGTTGGGGTGGCTTTGAACTGTTTTATAGCCTCCCTGTACATGCAACGTAGTCTATGCATTCTTCTCGGTTTTCGAGTTTCCTAAACTGTTCGGCAGCCTTCCCCAGCTCAGAATCATGTACATGTGGATTCCTCTAACCCTGGTGTCTCTTGCATATCAAGTTGCAATTCCAAGCACGTCACATTTCTCGACTACATCAATCTGTAGTTCTGGCGCACGCAGTGAATCTAGTATCCGAGTTAAACCTTCAGATGCACATTTATAATCTTTTTGCTTGTGGCTTTAGATGTTATTGTGGAGTGACTTATTGCGCTTTATCTTTCTAAACATTAAAGCCATGATAGTTTTATAAACAAAGCAAGGCAATAAGTATTTGCGTAAACGAATAATCTTTGCAAATGGATGCAATTAAAATGGAAAATCTTATTCCATATTATCAAGTTGCAAATTGGCAAAGCCCTTTGAAGCCATAAGGACGACAATGACGCAAATTATTATACTACACATCAGTTCGATGCTGGCTTAATGCTGCAACTCCCGTAGAAACTAATGCCAGAGTTTCCACAAGTAATTTTCTAGGTAACTATATGGCGTGTGCGTCTTCTTTATGCCTCAAAAAGATACAATCAAGCAAAAGTTAACGCGGGCGTTAAGGGTTTGTTGAGGGATGACTGTCCCCCGTCATGTATCATAGCCGACCAGACAGGCCGGCCTCGTTGAGGCTTTCGCCAGCAAACGCTGTGCCCACCCATACTGCCAGTTGTCCACAACTGTTCGATTCGTTATCCGGGCAGCTGACATATACTGGCGCCACATGTTGCATTCTCACCCTCGGCGCACCACACCACGCGATCTAATAGTGGCCGATCTCGGCAACGAGTTGTCTTCGCCAAAAGGGCGATTCGGGAAAGAGGACAAAAGTCCTGTCGCCCAAGCTGATGCCTAGCCAACCAAGAGCGACGCCAGTGCGCTGTTTGCAGCCACTGCCATTAGGGGCGGCGCGTTCATTTGTCCGACGTCTGGAGCTAGTCTTCCGGCTTATAGTTTCCTCTTCATGCCTAAATGGGAAGAACCAGCCCCAGTGACTGCGGTATTTTACTGGAATAGCCGTCTGTTTTCAATTGAGACCGCATCCGCCCATGTATATGACTGATAATGAGAGGTCAATGACATGCAAATAGAAGTCTATAAGCTAGAGGGCGAGAGATCGCTCGTGTGAAGGTCGAACCGGGTTGCGAACCTTTGTCACGATCTATCTATCTATCTATCTATCTATCTATCTATCTATCTATCTATCTATCTATCTATCTATCTATCTATCTATCTATCCTCCTTCCCCGTCGCGGCTGGTCGTGCCTTCCAACTTGAGCTGTTGGGTACATGCTCATGTTCGTGTTGCCGGCGTGGTCGCGCCATCGTCGTCATTCGAGCTCCATAATCCAACTCTGGCCTCTGATTCTCGCGTGCTACCGGCGCCGAGCCATGTGGCGCACGTAAGAAGATCCGGGTAAGTCGGCTGCGGAACATGGGATGGTGGTTGACTCCGCACGAACAGTGATTAAAAAGCAAGTTTCCCACCCCGCGCACGCCAGCCGGCTATTGACGCTCACAAAGAAGCTCCTGGAAAATGGCAAATTCGTCGAGAGATTCCTCAACTCGGACATTTCGTTCCTCAAAGGTTTACTTGAGCAGCTCGAGGATGGCGTACTACTGAGGTACTACTTGGCGCAGAGGAAGCAGAACGTGTTCGCAATGATCGAGCAGCTAGGCAAGCCCACGTTCTTTCTGACCATCAGCATGTCCGAACATGCTGATGAGCGCCTGCTCAAAATAATCGAGAGAGTCAAAGAGTCGGTCGAGGCGCGCCGCCACAGGATCGATGCCATAGCCAGCTGTATACCTGCAAAATGCTTCGCATAACTTTCATTCCCACAGTACGTGGGATCTCCATATTTTTTTAAACTTGCCATCACGTCCAAATGTAGAGAGTCGATGCGAATACGCAGTCGCTTTAGAAGAATTTTGGCAGGTGTAATTACCGTGGGAAACGTTAGCGTGATGAGGATATCTTCATATTGCATGTTTAGATCCGCTAGCGCATGTGTATTTAAGGGTCTAGACAAATATAGTGAATGCGATAATAGTAATTGTTGTTGCTCAGTTCTGAACCAAAATGAAACTTTGCGTAATTGATAAGAATTACCGAGCTCTGTTATTTTAAACTGAAGGAAAGTATTATTACCGTTTATCTTCTCTTTCCATTGGACGTCTCTAAACGCGAACAGCTCACTGTTCAGCTCTAACCCTACACCATCGTCACAGCTGCACCGTCGGCTACACCGACAGCTACACCGTCGGTAACGACGGGTCCAGAACATATAACTTTAGGACTGGGCTCAGCCCTTGTCCTTGTTTTCCTGTAAACTTTACCGCATGCCATCCGCTCATTAAATAAGACAACAGTTCTAAAGCATAAACTTAAGCAGTCCGAGTGAGAGAATCAATAGTAGGAATCCCGTGGTTTCTATTTTGTGGCACTTTCTTTACATTTCCCCCCTCTTCTCCTCAACTGAATACGTCGCCAACTGTACATGCCGCCTAGCCATCGTTACCCACCCTATCTTTTCTTCGTATCTCTCTCTCTCTCTCTCTATGGTTACTTCCAAGTAGAATGATATACAAATGGGCTTACCCGCAAATACTAGCAGGCTTCGCTGCATTTCTGTAATAGTTTTTCTTTTCTGTTTCTTGAGAATACGCCAATTCTAACACTCCCACCACCGGCCGTTCTACCATTCCGCACTTCTGCGTAGAAATGTTGACACGGCCGCCGCGTTCCCTGCACGACATACGATACATATGTTGAACGTACTTTACAGTAAGCCACATTGTTGTTGTTTTTCTCGTAGACATTCTGCGATATTTGTGGCAGTTATTTCTGAGAATGCGTCGTAAGGGGTCACATTTTAAAAGCGGGAAACGATGGAAAAAAACACGCTTCAAAAGAAGGAAGAGTAAGAAAAAGCGCAACCTGGTCCAAACAAAAACACTTGCTAATTGTGCTCTTTCGCATGTAAGCATAAGCTGCAGGCAAGAACCACGTAGACCTCGTCGAAGCGAAAGCAGAGAAAATTGCGCAAGACTGCACGTGGGAAGCCTCTCACCACGTACAAACTTTCGTAATTTTATCTGCTTTAGCTCAGTAAGCTAAAGCACGTGGCAGAAAAACAAAGACAAAAAATGTCCAACCCTTCTCCAACCGGGAAATGGGGGTAAGCGAAGCTTGTCGTGTGTTTCCTCGGTGTTCCTCGGAACGAATTGCACTAACTAGTACTACGTTGTGCTCGAACCACAACTGCTCACACGCCCTGCAACTGGATATCAGAAGAGGGAAGCCCTGTGGAGCGTGCGCCAACTCCCTTTCCTTCCCTTTCTACCTAGTGGTAGAGGGCCCGCCTCGGCTGCGGGAGGTTGTGGGTTCGATTCCCACCACCGCCGGGCACCCAATGGCTCAAATGGGCACAAGCGTACCCCGGCCTGGCACTCGGCTTCCTTCAGGGGTGATACGCATGGGAAAAGAGCCCGCGCCCTTAATGGCCGTCGAAACTCTCCTGAGCGCAAAAAAAAGTGATGCCCGGGCCGCTGCCATGGCGGCCATTTCCCATATGGCGCCCCAAGCACCTACTGAGGTGAGGACACCTTCGGGTTGAGGACAAACACCCATTTCCAAGCAATGAGGTCCCATAATGGACAACACCGTCTGTAGTTGACAGACAAGACCGTCTTTAGTTGGACAAGAGGCGTCCAGAGACAACTCCTCAAAATCTCTATTGGGCCCTCATTCGAGGTATGAGCCCCCGCGAGAGCCGAGAACCAGGCCAGGGAACATTTCTACTCATTAGAAAAAACTGGTGGGTACCCAGCAGCACCGGGATTTGAACTCGGTACCTCCCACATACGAGGCTCATGCTCTTCCGCTAGGCCACCGCTGCGGTACACCAAACGACCCTAATTGGCCGCACGCGTCACGTGATCCGGCGCAGGCCCAGCTGGAACAGCTGCTCTGGGAGAAGCCGTTTTTTTTTTCTGCGTGACCATGACAACTTTTACCGAAACTTATGAGTCAATACAGGGTTAGCTTTAAAAAATGAAATCGGCAAATAGACAAAACGTAAAGGCCTACCGGCAGTGGAACGGACGGAAGGATCGAGGGACCTTTCCATGCGATGCGCGGGCAAATCGTAGGGCATGAGCGGAATGTTCGGACAGGTAAAAAGAGCAGCACTCTTATTCACGGCAAATGAACAGCCAGCTAGGCGACCGTGTAGACGCACAAGCAAACGAAAGGGGAATTACGTACAAACGGGTAGGCGGGCCCGCGAAAGATCAAGTAGGTATAGGTGGGCAGATGTTGTGACGAACGGCCGTACGGTTAACCCCCAGATTGATAGGGATCTTCTTCGTTGGCGTTTCTAATGGTGCGTCAAGCGAAATAACATTGTTTATGAGAGCGTTCACGGGAGTATGAAGACAAATGAGTGTGAGCAAAGTGACGTAGGTGTTGGTGTATGAAACAACGTATGAGTGGGAAGGCGATAGGGCAGCCACAAAAAGTCGTTTGGCAGATGGGCCAAGCGAATGAACAAATGATTGTTATCGCCTGTTACTTGCTCGTGTCTCCATGCGCTATTTATTTGATGTTTTTCACCTTGAAATGCGCGAGATGTGGCATGGTCTACCTAAATGTTATTATTATTATGATTGTTGTTGTATGCAAGGAGATGCTTGTACCCGTTAGATGACGCCGGCTACTCGTATTTTATTTTATTTTCAATAATAAACGTCTCTCTCTCTTTCGTGGTTCATATATGTGCAAAAAATATAGGCGTCAAACAAAGAATAGAAAACGGACTATAATGAGAACAGTTCTGGAGTTCACACACACACACACACACACACACACACACACCACACACACACACACACACACACACACACACACACACACACACACCACACACACACACACCCACACACACACACACACACACACACACACACACACACACACACACACACACACACACACACACACACACACACACACACACACACCACACACACACACACACACACACACACACACACACACACACACACACACACACACACACACACACACCACACACACACACACACACACACACACACACACACACACACACACACACACACACACACACACACACACACACACACACACACACACACACACACACACACACACACACACACACACACACACACACACACACACACACACACACACACACACACACACACACACACACACACACACACACACACACACACACACACACACACACACACACACACACACACACACACACACACACACACACACACACACACACACACACACACACACACACACACACACACACACACACACACACACACACACACACACACACACACACACACACACACACACACACACACACACACACACACACACACACACACACACACACACACACACACACACACACACACACACACACACACACACACACACACACACACACACACCACACACACACACACACACACACACACACACACACACACACACACACACACCACACACACACACACACACACACACCACACACACACACACACACACACACACACACACACACACACACACACACACACACACACACACACACACACACACACACACACACACACACACACACACACACACACACACACACACACACACACACACACACCCACACACACACACACACACACACACACACACACACACACACACACGCACACGCACACGCACACGCACACGCACACACAAAAGATTTCTTTCTGAGCAGTTGACTAGCGTTGGAGTGTTCATGTTGACGTACACACGGCGGTCGTCATTGGAAAACACTTGGTCTTTTTTTGGTTTTCACGTGAGAATGTTATTGCACGCTTAGAGTAATCTCAGTTGAATTATGTAGCCTTCACCGGAGAAAAATAACAGTTTTTGTAGTAACGAAAACCGACTGAGTTGTTCCGTTTGGTTGATGCTAAATATAATGGTCGCAGAAAATGACGCAGACGAGCGAGCAGACGATCATACGAAAAAAAGTATAGCAGGAATTTAATCATACGTTCCTATATTTCTTTCCGCTACCACAAATGTGTATCCTAAAGTATGGTCATTTCTTGTTATTTATGTAAGTATCAAACACGACACAAGATATGAACGAAACATTCAAGCATTTTGTTTGATTGTTGTTCCTTGTTTGTTTGTTTGCTTTTAGTAGTTTTTTTTGATGGTTTGATTGTTTGTTTCTTCACGAAGGGCTTTACATGGTTTTTGACGCAAGCAGCTGCTTTTTGCCGCAGATGCGGGGACATAGCCTTGACATTTCGTTTCGGGTTAGCAGCACAAGTGGGACCCCGTACTAGTTAGCAACCTTGTTCAATGAGCACAACATTTGGCGCAAATAAGGCAATATCTCAGGCCACCTGAACTTGTGCGCACTGTCGGCTTTCCATGCTTTCAAGCTCTCAAGCTTGAACAGCACAGATTTGTGACGGCCACAGTCCCAGAGTGAAGCAAGCCAAGTTTTATGAGCGTGCCCATTTGCGCACAAAAGCTATCGGGCACCTTATGAAGTCACTTACTTACCGCGGACCCTGATCATGAGACGAAAACTTACAGTAGAATAAAAAAAAGGCGTTAAGGGCATACGGCAGGCGTTACCAAATCTTGACCGGCAGCTTGTCGCTTTCCTTGAAAACATAAGGGTAAAATCATGGCTTTCTACAGGTACTAACATATGGGGCAGCAACTTGGAAGTTAACAAAGAAACTTGAAAACAAATTGAGGACCTCACAATGAGATACGGCACGAAAATTATTAGGCGCAACGTTAAGAGACAGAAAGACGGTGCTGTGGATTAGCGAGTAGCTGATATTCTTAATTATATTAAGATAAAAATAATGGGGAGTTGTTATAGAGGGTGTCCCAGCTATCACGCAGCACGATTTAAAAAAAGGGGAACGGCGTTACGTGAAGCCAACCTATAGTGCGTATTGTTTGCAGTACTGTGGAGTAGCCGCCAGTAACTTTCTCATTACTGAGATTTAATTAATTAGTTAATTAAATAATTGTAATTAATTATCTAAATCGAGAACTGCTGTACTAATTATCAAAGTGTCAATGAGAAAGTTGTAGAGCAACATGAAAAACTCCCGATACAGCTTTCTGTTGCTCAATACGTGCTACATAAATGTGTGTTTCCGAGCGTGAAAGATGCCCGCGAATACACGCAAAGTGCCTCGAGCGGCCAGTCGTGCGGCAATTCTGCGTGTATTCGCGAGCTTAACGCGTACACACTGATTATGCATGATTAAACCGCACAAAAGAAAAATAATCATTCCGCATTCGACGCCTTTTCACCATTAACCCTATGCTATTGGTTCAATGTTTTTTGGCTACACCCACTTCGTCTGTATGTGACGCGACCTCACAAAACCGCGAAAGCTCACCACGTCACAGTGACGTGTACGCGAAAAAAATGCATTAATATGCCGCGCAAAGCTGAAATTTTTGCTGAATAGCCACAGACTGCCCCGTTCCGAAAGGAATAGAAGATGGCTGCCCGCCGATCGCTCAGGCCTTCGCCACTCGCACCTGCCGGTGAGCATGTATTTATTTGCGCATGATAGACCTTTTTGCATGGCAGTAAAACGTTATCGAGCCCTTTCGACATGCATACGACATCGCTCTGCCAACTCTTCCTTGCTGAGGATCCGTTTTAGCGGCATTATTATGCTTCCGTGCTACCGATGCACCTACGGGCTCGCATCATCGTGGAACCGGTCACCAAGAACAGGCATCCGCTATACAACCAAAAGCGACGGCAAGCACGAGCACGAAAACTCCTCTAGAGAAGGAACGATCCTGATACTTACTTCACCGACGCTAGCCTTTACTCCACAACACCACAAGGCCCCAGAAAACCGGCATACGCAAAGGCAGTAGCTAACCAGAAGAAAGTGGTGGCCTGCGCATCTGTACGCACCAGATCAAGCGCCACCGCAGAGGCAGCAGCCATAGCCCTCGCAATCAAAGAAGCAGAACGAAGAGGTCGCTCCGCATATATCCTGACGGATTCACAGGCCGCCTGTCGGTTATATATTAGAGGCACACTTCCCAGGTGCGTCACTGATATCCTGGGCCCCACGCTGACTGAGGACCATGGGATGCTCTGGTGCCCAGGGCACACAGGCCTCGAAGGCAACGGGGACGCCGACTGTGTAGCTCGCGGACTTGCTTGCCCAGCCACAGAAGACTCTTCAAGCCCCCTCAGAAACCACCATGAAGATCCCATCACGAGCAGGCAGATTTTGGAGGACCAACGCCTGACCAGATGGAAGTACGTTCCTCCACATCCCAAGTTAAGCAGCCAACAAGCCAGGGACTGGCGCCACCTTCAAACCAACACTTACCCGCACATATCAAGGTTGCACGCAATGTATCCAGAGGTATACACAACCAGTGTATGCCCCTGGTGCAACGACCACACAGCCACACTGACACAGATTACATACTAATGTACGGCACGCCCAGCCGAGGCAGTATCCAGGCTGGTGAGCTCATCACAGACACTCACAACGTGGTCTTGGGAGGCACGACTTTCCGAACTAGCACTGGGAAGCCAACTGGCGACCCTGGACCAGGCCCGGCTAGCCGCCGCGGCCAGTGGGGCTCTACAAGAGGGCTCCACCCAAAAATAACCACACCAACCACTCTTCGTACAATAAAGTTTATTCTCTTTCTCTCTCTCCCTCTATGCTTCCGTTGCACGCCGCTACGATTTTCGACCAGCCACCGCAAGCTAAGTAAGGCGAAGCGGACCAATCGGAGAAGCCGGCACCACCCTCTCCATGCGGTTATCTATTTTCACTGTGCTGGCTCGGCTCCATCGAAACCCTCGTCACTAGAGCGTGCTCTCCGTATAGCGTGCTCTCCGTATAGCTCTCTACAAATTTGCTATCGCAATTGATGCTTCGCCTTTCAGGTAAAACTGCGACAACTTTTTAGGGGCGAAGCTCCTTAGGGTGTGGGTCTGTCCCTCCTCTGTAGTATGTAGTAGTAGTAGTCGTAGTACGTAGCCACGTCTACATTTATGAGAAAAAAAAATCACAGCATATCCACGGAGTGAATGATGATGAGTGGGCGAAGCTCCGGAGGGAATCATCGGATCTCCCGCTTAATGGGACGCTAGCACAAACGCGTTAGAAACGTGCAGTACTCTCTAGTAAGGGGGAGCGGCCACAGCGTCTTACGCAGCCGTTTACAAATGCCGGAACGTGCACCGCGTTTGCCGACGCCATCACATGACTGCTGAGAGAGTATACCCCCCGTATTCATAAACGCTCATCGACTTGAACTTGACTTGCCACCGCCTTGGGCAGCGCGTTCGAAACGCGTTGAAGGTAAGGCGGAGAGGCCACAGCGTCTTACACCAGCTTCTTACACGGGCCGTAACGCGCTAGCACAAACGCGTTAGAAACGCGCTAGAAACGCGGCCTTTCGTTAATGTTGGGTATTTATTGCCATCGTGGTGCGTGTGCCTATGTGCGCTTCTTGGCGTAGTGGGCTAACGCCGCGCGCTCGGAAGCGAGGGGTCCCTGGTTCGATTCCGCGCTACGGACACAACTTCGGAATTTTTTTCTCATTTTTCTCAGACTGGTTACACTACTACTACTACGACGGGGACGGAACGGGTGCCGCTATAAGGAGCTTCGCTCCTAAAATTCCTAAAGTTGTGTCCGTAGCGCGGAATTGAACCAGGGAGCCCTCGCTTCCGAACGCGCGGCGCTAACCACTACGCCACGAAGCGCACATGGACACACACACCACGATGACAATAAATACCCAACATTAACGAATGACTGCGCGTTTCTAACGCGTTTGTGCTAGCGCGTTACGGCCCGTGTAAGAAGCTGGTGTAAGACGCTGTGGCCTCTCCGCCTTACCCCCGTATTCATAAACGCTCCTCGACTTGAACTTGACTTGCCACCGCCTTGGGCAGCGCGTTCGAAACGCGTTGAAGGCGGTGGCAAGTCAAGTTCAAGTCGAGGAGCGTTTATGAATACGGGGGTTATACTCTCTCAGCAGTCATGTGATGGCGTCGGCAAACGCGGAGCACGTTCCGGCATGTGTAAACGGCTGCGTAAGACGCTGTGGCCTCTCCCCCTTACTAGAGAGTACTGCACGTTTCTAACGCGTTTGTGCTAGCGTCCCCTTAAGCGGGAGATGGTGCAATTATAATGAAGGGCGCTGTTATAAAATAGGAATGACGTCACATATGGTGCGTGTCATTGGTGGAAGTCAATCGTTTGATTTAGTGCGGCGAGACTGGGCGAATTACACGGAAGATTCACGGTTTACCGATGATTCCCTCCGGAGCTTCGCCCATTCATCATCATTCACCCCGTGGATATGCAGTGTTTTTTTTATTGCGATAGCAATTATATGGACACTCAAAAGCAGATTTCTGCCGTCGGCGTCGCCGTCGCCGTCGCCGTCGCCGTGAGGTTCCGTATGACGTCATTTGGAGAAGAAATCGTCGCCGCGCGCCGAACGCTGTTTGTGCGAGTGAAAGGGCGCGAGGGGCGTGTCTTTCACGGGGAGTGAACGCACGGCGGAGAACAAACGCGCGTTCTGCGCCGTGCTCGCTTAAGGGCTGCAGAAGTAGGCGTCTCTGTTCTCCTTCACAATCACCATGTATGTAGAGGAAACGCGCCTTCTTCCGACGAGCGAGAGGCCGTGGGGGAGGGGGAGGGAAGGGAGGCGACGTTTAGCTGCGGCACGCAGTGCCTATTATTGCGATAGCAATTATATGGACACTCAAAAGCAGATTTCTGCCGTCGGCGTCGCCGTCGCCGTCGCCGTCGCCGTCGCCGTCGCCGTGAGGTTCCGTATGACGTCATTTGGAGATGAAATCGTCGCCGCGCGCCGAACGCTGTATGTGCGAGTGAAAGGGCGCGAGGGGCGCGTCTTTCACGGGGAGTGAACGCACGGCGGAGAACAAACGCGCGTTCTGCGCCGTGCTCGCTTAAGGGCTGCAGAAGTAGGCGTCTCTTTTCTCCTTTACAATCACCATATATGTAGAGCAAACGCGCCTTCTTCGGACGCGCGAGAGGCCGTGGGGGAGGGGGAGGGAAGGGAGGCGACGTTTAGCTGCGGCACCAAGTGCCTATTTATATCAGAGGCTCCAGCAACAGTCACCAACGCCGCACGCATTTTGAGCTAACGCGGGCAAAACGCCGATGGCGTCGACAACAGTTCTGCGTGTTGTTGCTACCAAAGCCGCTCACCTTACTTCGTATGGCATTGCTGTGTTGCTATCGCATTCATTGCTTCGCCCTTAGGGCGAAACTGTGACATTTTTTTATATCAGAGGCTCCGGCAACAGTCACCAACGCCGCACGCATTTTGAGCGAACGCGGGCAAAACGCGGATGGCGTCGACAACAGTTCTGCGTGTTGCCGATGCTGCTGCATGTCCAAGTTTATACAGCTGATAAAGCTAATATCATTACTGCGTATAGCTCTCTACAAGTTTGCTATCGCAATTGATGCTTCACCTTTCAGGTGAAACTGCGACAACTTTTTTATAAAGTAGACGTGGCTACCTACTACTACTACATACTACAGAGGAGGGACAGACCCACACCCTAAGGAGCTTCGCCCCTAAAAAGAAAGCAGGAAAGAGATGGGGGTGGGATTGTCGTACGTATAGGTAATTCTGCAGGATAAATGAGAAAGGGAAAGCGCTAGATTATGGCAGGATAAGAAGTAAGATGCATACAAAGGTAGGCGAATATATACCACGAATATAAGAGAGACGCCATGTTAAATCATTATCAATCGGTTTTCTGAAAGCTTCGATTGGATGGTGCTAAGTAGAGCGAGTGGCACCACAACGCCTGCTGACGCACTAGTTATATATTCAAACTGAGGTCAGCCATCTCGATTAAGTCAGACGAGATGTGTGGGGAAGTGTGTTTGCGGATTTAGCAAATATACGTGCACAAAAACACAATGATAAATTATAGCCACTGCAGCCAGCAACAGTAGTCGAAGAAGAGCCGAACTGAGTGACGCCGCTACGAACGTTTTCGCACGAAAATCTGCCGATACAAGTGGGACCGACTTGCTGACCTGATTCCTTTTTATCTGTGACACGGGGGATAGGGGTACCGGCAGCGTCACCTCCGTCGCTGTCAATGAACAGGCGTGGCGGCGTGAGCTTGTTGTTCCCGTCTTGCGAAATCGCACCTCATTTTACAGCACAAGCAGGCATGGAGACAGCGCAAGAATACCAGAAAGCAATAGGCATTTATAAGAAAGAAAGAGGAGGCGATTTCTCCAGAAAGAAAATAAACACAATACATCGGGCAAGCACCCTCCGTGAGACGTGTTGGCGGAAAGGAAGAAGGTAAAGGTGGGGTGTCTTCAACGCGCTTCTTACCTTTCCAACTGGCTACACCGGCTGCACGCTCCGCGTCTACACGTTGCCCGTTTCCTAGCAGTCAGTGATGGATAGGTACATTTTCCGGAAGGCCCTGAAGCGATTTATTTTCGCGAATTCAATAACGCTTTAGGAAAATCTTCGGAAGCCACCCAGGAAGCTGGCACGAGAAAGGCACAGGGCGGTGTTCTCTGTGCCTTATTTGCGTTTTCTTTTTACTATCTCACATTGGTTCCGCACTTACGTCTGCTTTGCTTTATCGGTCATTGCCTCGTGTCACCAATGGCAATACACCTGTGGTTGTTAATGCTTTTTTTTCGATGTTGACGGATTGCTGCAGAAAAAAAAAGAAAAAAAAAGGTTGTTCGTGTGCGAAAAGTCGAAAAATGACTGTGTGTTCCGTCGCATGGCGGAGAAATGTGTGGGTGAACTTCTCTGTTGGTATCTTTCAAATCTGTTTCTTTTCTAAAGCATAATATATTAATTCTGTAAAAATGTCATAGCAAAGCGTTTAGAATGTCGGTGCTTTGAATTGGAGGCCAGGGGATGACTTTAGGGAGAGGCAGAAGATATCTTTGGCCCCATAATTATTGGGTGTTGTACTGTTCTTTTCCTTTTACAGCGTATAAACTACTTGCTTTTCAAACGCTTGCAGCAATCTTTCTTCAAATACGTAGCCATTACTGAGGTAACGCATATGTTCTTGTAAGATTCAAATATTGTGTAGTCTTCTGTGGTTGATACCAAACGTTGTGCTTGCGGAAGAATATGAACGAACTTTGCTTGGTCTGGCTTTTATCTGACGAAGGCGACACGAGAGGCACACGTTTTTTAGTCTCTCATCTGCAACGATGAACGACGAGCAGGCCCAACTGGAACCATGCACGTTGTTTTTACATGAAACTATCGTAGTTCGTGGCACTTGATCAGCACGAAGCGAAGTTTTGTGTACCTAACCTTAATAGTCAATAGCGAAGAAAAGCTGCAAGTGCTTTGGCATACAGTCGCGCTTTCTGAAAGGACAACTCACTCGATGTTGACAGGGGGATGCGGATAGAAAGAGAGGAGAAGCTCTTCACTGGAAGGCACATGCTTTTGCTGTCGTGCATACGACCATCGATGTGCTACTCTGAGGAGGTGGGAGTAGATTTAACGGTTCAAGGGGAGAGTTCAAGAAATCCCGGCATAATCCATCTCACAATATGTGTCGACGTTAATGCGCGTGGTATTGAAGTAGAGTTGCAACACATCTTAATGCCCCTGCCACAACACGGTATCTATCAGGCGTGTATGCAGCAGGGCTCTTCTCCCGCGCATCACTCTGGGTATGCTGCGCCGTCTAGCAGCGCGGCCACGAAGTCCGCGGGCTGCGCGTGTGTGAATTTATGTTAAGACAAGATTTTCTGAACATATATGACTCCAGTTCCATACACCTCCGTGCCGAAGAAAGTGTAAAGGATTTCTTTTTGCCATTAAAGCGGCACGTACCCAGGCATATGCACTGTCAGATATATCGCTTAGGCCTCATTAGAGCCATTTTAGTACTTGACCACTACTTTGACGTTAGCCCTCCGAAGGAGCCATGAGAAGATCAAATTGAGATAACAGGGTTTTAACCTCTGCAGTGAAACGAGAGCCTATGTGAAAAGGAAAACGAAGTGCTGCCCACGGGCAATGCGCGGCACCAGATTTTGTTTTGGAGTAACCGCGATTGATCTGAGCTCCGTTCCGGCGTATTGTCCTCCGCTTGAATTCTGTTTCATTCACGCATCTTTCCTTCAGAGGTATGCGTGCTTTAGAGATATAGCTATGACACAACGTCATAGATAGATGTTTAATACCGCGATTTATTCTTTTATTATGCATAATGGAGGTGCTTTCTCTGGCACTACTCTGTAGCTCAGATTAACTATCCAACATTGTGCGACTCGCAAGGACGTGGGTTTTGAGCAGATACGGGCATCATTTGAGCAGCAAGCAAACGCGCAAGATGCCGGTATATGTTGCAACGGCCTACGGCAGTCGCTATTGAACCCGTTCAGCGTGGAAGCAATCACTGAAGTCGCCTGATTTTTAAAGTTCATTGTTGTTTACTTGTTGATTACGCATTCTGCAGGATGAAAAAAGTCCCCGTTTCGCCCTAAAGGCGAAGAATTGATTGCGATAGCAAAATATTGGGCAGCTGTACGAAGTACGCCAACCCGAGTGGAAATAACATCGAATCTGGGAAGCCGACGCGAGCTGCTCTTACTGACTGCACTACGCCGCCGAATACCGGGCTTCCCTTAAAATGTATTGACAGGCCGACGCCTGCGTGGCGAGGAGGAATGAAAACCTGGGGGCAGGGGGGGGGGGGGGGGTTGTTCTGTAAATCTCCACCTAGTGGACATGTCCATTTCGTCTGCTGTTGAAGTGTTGATTGGCTGGACTGGATTACACGTCAGGAGACAGGCAGGCACTCCCAGCCAATCAGCACTTCAGCAGCAGACGAAATGGACATGTCCACTAGGCGGACATTTACAAGACACACTCTCTCTCTATGTCCCAAAGTCATTGAACTCAAGAAGCACCCCACTTGTAAACACCACTTCCAGAAGACAGTGTAGTGGCGTAGAAGAGCAAGAAACACGCAGCGAATATCCCTGTCATCGAGCAGTCAGCAAAGCCCTCGAACTCAGTCAGCTCTGGTGAAAGTGTAGTGGATCTTCCCTGATGTCCCAGCATTCTTTGTAATTAACAGCTCCCGGGGCTTCTTGTAGGAAGGTCTGTGGCTTCAAAGCGATGTGGTCTGGTGCCCCTGAAGGACCCGCAATTATGGTGTTCTTCGTCACTGAAAGTGTGCTGTGATGTTCGCAATTAATTGAAAAACGTTTATTTTATAAAAATAAAGGGTTGGGGAAGCATTTGGGTGGAGCCCCTATTCTAGAGCTCCGCTGGGATCAGCAGCCCGCCGTGCTTAGTCGAGGAGTGCATCTTGGGCCTCCGTTTCCTCGCTGGCGAGCCAGGTCTCCCAATGCTCCGTAGTGAATTTTGGCGCCGGAATGTGAGGCGTAATAATTTTAGGTGGCCTGAGCTCGCATTCCCACGTCATGTGGGCGAGAGTTGGCTGGCCTCCACACCACGGGCAAGTGCCCACGTGTGCGGTAGGGTGGATGGCATGTTTTAACCGTATGTGCGGCTATATGTTTGTCTATACAGGCGGCGCCACTCATGCGCTTCTCTTACACCTCACTGAGGGTGTGACAGGGGGTAGCGCTGTCTTTCGCGACGCTGGTATTCTAGGATATCCCTGGTAGTGTGGGGCGCCTGGGGCGGGAGGAGAGTGTCTGGGTGGGGTACACTCGCTCGGTGAGTCATAGCTCGAGCTGCACTGTCCGCTCGGAAATCTCCATGGCTTTAATGTTAGATCAACCTACGGTGCACCTACAATGGTTGACCCGACATAGGCAACATCCCCTATCAGCACTTCCTGTCACACACCCAAACTGCAGTTTTTCAAGAACTACATTGCGTCATGAGAACATCCTGCCATTGAAATTCCCTTCCCCATGCATTCCTAGAGCACCTCCGTGTGTCCTGCCTAAACCGCTTGTTAAACTTCAAATCCCTGGGATTACGAGGAAGCCCTGTGTTTCATTCATTGGCTTTAAGCAACTTACCAAGTCCAGCAATCTGGGACATTGACTACTGCGGTGAAGCCGACCCTGGGGCGATGCGGTCGGCGTAACTTTATGGACAGCATTCTTTAAAAATCGATTGCTGAGCAATGGCTCGTTTTTCGCGATTTGCACTTTAGGCACTCAATCCCGACAACGTTCTCACGCTATATGTCGAGTGTAGTTTAATTCCGCCGGCTGGATTTTTTTTCCTGGGGCAGCTTTTGTAGACCCATTTAAAATGCATGGGGTGATTTTTTAAATGCTGATTGCTCCGCAGCGAGAACTTATCCGCTAATTGCACTCTGGTGGCATATATTGTAGGTCTCCCTCCATATTTAGGTGATGTTTGTTTGTATTCGGCTAGCTGAATTTTTTTCCTGGGGCGCTTTTCTTCAGCTACTATGCGGCAAAGCCCACTACACGTGCAAAAGATTCGTATGTCGTTGTATTCAAGGGAAAGGAGCTGGTCGATCACGTTAAAACTCATAGATTCGAATGTGCAGCTATGATGCACATTTGTGCCCAGATGTACAACCAAAAATGACACCGTCCAATTCTGCAACAAGTAAGCGGACCGATTTGCTTTATGGAATTACATCCAATCATTAAGACCGCTTACGCGCATTATATATCGCCAATTTTCAGCACATGTTAAAATGTTTTATTTCATATTTAGAAAGATAAACATTACGTTCTAGCTTAACCTATGAATACCCATCAGTAGTTCATTGTATTATTGACCAATAATTTAATTACACAGTAAGCTAATTAATAGAACTATAGGAACTAGTGAGCACTATTTACTGACGTACTATGTTTAGGTCTCTCGGTTTCACACACCTGCAGTGTAATGAATATCAAATGAAATATGAAACAAGTAATTCACCAATGAGGCCTGCTGGGAACATGTATGATGAATCAGTAGTAAAAATGAATCAGTGTTTTTACTGGTACATCAGTTATTTTGATTCGTGCACGTCGTCATTACGGCCATTCGCACTTTAAAACAATGAGCACCTTGCTTAACATTAATAACTGATTACGCCATGTCTGCCTTTCATAAAACATTGCGTCATGGATATCAAATGAAAAATTACTCAAACAGTGACAAAATTAGGATAACTAGGAGTGGCAGGACTGAGTTACTAGTGATCACAGATAACTTTACTTAATGTAAAAGGGGTAGCCTTTGTTCGTATACGTCGTCATTTATATCAATCCAAAAGTCATTAAATTATTATTTATTTGTTTACCGCTGCTGACGTATTACGCGGAATTATTAGTGATCACTAGTAATACGCTCAGTTGAATGTTCTCGCATTTTATACAGTATAACTTAATGTATATCAAATGAAAAGTCAGATGAACACTGATTCAATTATAAAAACTACGAGATGGTAGAACCAAGTCACTTGCTATCACAAATCACTTTTTCTTTAGTATGACAGTGGTAGCCTTGATTTGGGCACGTCGTCATTTGCATCAATAAAAAAGGGATTACATGAGTATCTTTGGTTACCATTATTATCTGATGATGCCGAGTCATTAGTGATCACTAGTTCGATGTGCTCGTACTTTTAAGCAACATAGCTGATTCGATCGAACAGTTGAGCAATGGTCTGCCATTTTGTTTTAGGTGTTGCAGTGAAGCCACTCCTATTTTATAATAACAACGCCACATAGATGTTACACGCCGTGGTTGCTCAGTGGCGATGGGGTTGGGCTGTTGAGCATTAGGTTCCGGGATCGAATTTCGTTCACGGCGGCCGCATTTCAATGGGGTCGAAATGCGGAAACACCCGTGCAGTTAGATTTAGGTGCACGTGAAAGAACCGCAAGTGGTCCAAATTATTCCGGAGTCCCTAAATACGGCGTGCCTCATAATCAGATCGTGGTTTTGGCACGCAAGAGCCTATAATTTAATTTAATTTTTTAACCTAGATGTTGCTAATCGTAGTGGTTAAGGGGAAATAAACATGCACTCTTATCGCGCGCAGAAACTACGCCTGTTTCTAGCGAGGGAAGTTTCGCGCCGTGACGCAGCAGACCCCTTCAAGCATTGACAGTGCAGCATGCTGCCGACCGAAGTATACGGGTGGTGGGGTGCAACTCGGATGTGGCAGGGGCTGCCGTTGCAACGCGAGGATAATTGGATGTGACGGACGTTCGCGCCGAAGATTAAAAAGATTGTTGTTATTAAAGCGATAGCTGTGCACTATGACGTAGCCAAACATGGCGGGTTTTAATGGTGGATCATGAACGCTATCACAGAGAAGGTTTACTGCAAATATTTGTGTGGCAGGTAGAGGCGCGGTGGGGTTTAAAGCGATAGCCCTGTGGCGGCCCACGCGCAAAAAAATTGTACCTTAAGTATGCTTACGTGATTTGAATGCGAAAGCATTATGACTTCTCGTAGTCATTACCAATAAATACTTACGTATTACAACCTGTTTCCGATCCTTCCTTCGCTTTCTTTTCTCTGCGTTAATTAATCACCAGACCACAACCATTCATAGCTCATCGCCAAGTAGCTACGAGTTAATATGGTGAACCACTTTAATCCACCTTAACCAAATTTAATTCATTGCAATTTAGTTTACTTCACCTTAATTCACTTGACTCCACCTGAAGTAACCCTACTCTAACTTGTTGTAACTTTAATTCACTTCACTCTAATTCACCTTAATTCACAATAACTACCCATAATTACTACTAATTAACGTTGTCATACCATTTAGTATCTTCTCTATTACTACTGATTTCATTCAAGACGCTGATGACATCACATTGACTTTTGATACCACTCGTTGTGGACGACGCCGGCTTTTCTGCCTCATGGCTCATGTAATGCTTTCGCATTAATGACTACTGTAGACGACAACGGTCCGTCTGCACGGCACAGAGTAAACCGCTTTCCCACTTTCATTGCGATTTGCGCAGCCCCGGTGCGCGGCGTCCCGTCATGCTCAGAGTTGCCGCAGATAGTTCTTGCGCCGCGACGAGGGCGAGCGTGTATACTGGGGCCGTATTATGAAACGTTAGGCGAAATAAGCGTGCGCGCTGATTGGCTGGCTGAACAAAATTGAATGACGTCGGGCTCAACCACCCAATCATATCATCCAATTTTGCTAAGACAGCCAATCAGCGCACACTTGAAAGCGAAAAAAGAAATTTCGCCTAGGCGAGCGTTTCAGAATACGGCCCCTGCTCGAGTGCACGCGATAGAAGTGAGACCGCTGCTCCGGCCTAAGCGGCCAGAAGTGCTTCCTGACGCCGTGGTGGGAACGCGCCTTTGCCGATACGGATTGCACAAGAGCTGAAGCAAGTGGTATACCGGCGTTGTTTCCGCCATGTTCTCTGCACTGTGCCGAGTAGAACGACTTATATCCCTTGTCACGGCGTGACGACGCTCGGCCAACGGTGGTGCCGGTGGCGCGAGGAAAAGAGAGGCCCTGCGTATACAGGGGCACTATTCCTCACCAGTACACGGGAGCCCAAGCCCAGAGTCCACTAAAGTTTGCTTAAGAGATTTAATAGTGGAGATGTGGTTTATGGTAAATGAAAAAAAAATAATCACGATAAGTAAGCCAGAGAATGTTGATTCCACTGTCAATCTGCATCAAATCGACAGATTTAACACATGACAACTTTTCTATAATCACAATGGAACATTCGCACCACTTATGCTAAAACACTGCGTTGGATCTCATTTAAAGCTTTCATTGTTGTTGTACTTCGTAATAATAATTAATTATTATAATGTAATAGTAGTATACAGCAGTAGGGGTAGTAGTAGCAGTAGTAGAAGTTGTAATTTTTATCGTTATCTTCCTTTTTACAAGCTCGTTGAAATGGTCAGTGGTTGTTGCTCAGCAAAAACGACAGGCAAGAGTTGATATGGAAGAAGTAGAAGAAACGAAACGGACGCAAGTTTGAAATGGAGACACTGGAGCACCTAAATCAACAAATAGCTATGATTACTTCGCTCTTTGTTGATCGGCTGCTATGGCGCCGCGGCTTCTTTTCCAGATGACTGGCAGAAAAGTAATGCAGTTACTGGGAGTGCAACGCTTGAGCGTTTCAAATGTTTATGCTACCTCAATTTTCTACAGAGGGAACACGGAATTAAAAGGTGGCAGCACAGGTTGTAGAAGTCACATAAATATACTGCTCAACGAGTGTGCCAACGACCACTTACTCCTACCGTTAAGAGTATCAAATGCGTTTTATAAACTCGAAAAGTAAATTCGCCGTCACATGTTGACAATAATCAAAACTCGGAAAGCGCCGGCGCGACATGGTTAGCAACATTAGCCAGACCCGTTATTAAGTACCTAATCAAGCTGTGGATTCCCCAGTCTGTGAGACGGCTAATAAAACATCTTATTCTTTCTGGGCTTCAGACCTCCCGCCCCCTTCCCCCCCGAAATTATTTAGTGCTGGCATGCACCGAAGACCAAAACAACCACCGGCACCGGCAATCATTCGGGTTTTTGTCTACAATGTCCTTTTCACGCTCGAAAAGACATTTCGGCACGCACATTGCGAACTCGGGCTGGATTTCGTCGCAACGCCCTTGGCACCTGGTCTCACATAACGCAAGGAGCCCCATCAGAGCACAAACTTTCAAGGCTTTTTCGATAGCGAGCGGGCGCGCTGCGGCATCTCGCAGCGGCCGCGGAATCTACGGAGCGCATGGAATTCAGTTCCGAAACTTTATGGGTATGAAGTTCTCATAAAATTATGACGCGAAAGGTGCATTGATATTTCCAAAGGCGTGCTTTAGATTTTCAATTCTGGAACTTTATGGGTTTAATGTTCTTATAAACTTTAGCTAACATGCGCGCACTGGATCCCTCGTGTCTAAGCCGTTTCATAAATGGAAGCCCGCGCTCGCAATCTTCCACACACACGAAAATACTAAATATGACCGTGACTGCCAGCCGGCAGCTGATAATTTTCTCCAAACATTTTCAGGAAGGGCGCCCGATGTGATCAATCAGCTGGGCCAGGGCAGGTAAAGTAAAATAAGAGAAAACAGAAGAAAGTTAACGGCCTATTATAGAGGCGGTTCTTTTTTGCGGGTGACAAGGTCTGGCTCTCCGTGGCCATAGGGACAGTGGTCCTATGGACTTAAGCAAATCCCCCTTGAAAATATTGGTATTTTCAGAGCGCTTCTTCTTTTGCGAGCTCATCGTGGAGATACATATCTGAAGAACCATTTGGATGTTGCCCCAGTTTAAGCCCAGATGTACAAAACCAAATTATATAAATTTGTGGTGAAATTATCAAAGAAAGCCTAGATGCAAAAGTAAATGGTACAGGCTGCTTCTCCATATTTCCTGACGAAACGACGGATATTGGCGGTATCCAACAGTTTACTGTTTGTGCAAGGTACCTAAACAATGATGCCAACGACATCGAAGGAGTACTTTTAGGTTTTAGGACCGGAATAGATGCACTCTCTCATTGCGACTGCAGGTTCTATGTAAATGTGTAGAAATGGCTTCAGATTCTAAATCACCCTTCCAGTGACCACTTCAGCGCAGATAGTATATTTTTAACATGATATTACTAAAAAACTACTTGCACAGCGTCGCCCCGCCTCCCTCCCCCCATACCCCCACGGCCTTTTGCGCGACGGTCGCGTTTGCTTTCCGCCGTGCGTTCGCTCTCCGTGATAGCGCGTGTCCCCGCGCGCTTTCACTCGCGCATACGGCGCGCAGCGACGATGTTATCGCCCTTGGAATCTATACGGAACCTAACGGTGATGGCGACGGCGACGGCAGAAATCTGGTTGAAGTGTGCACATAATTGCAATAAAATCGCAATAAAATCGGCGTCTGCAACCGGCGTCACGTGTTCGCGGGTGGCGGACAAAATCATACAACCACATCGACCGCGCAGGCCCTCAACGTGGTGCAAAGTTTTGGTTAACAAAAATTTAATTTCTCAAAGTGAAATCCGCCAGAAAAATTGTAAAGTAGGACTTTACCATTCTGAGTCGGATTCGCCGTCGGATTGTTTACCAATCGGCATCGGATTCTAATTTGAATGTGAGTGAGTGAGTGAAATAACTTTATTGAGGTCGAGAGAAGACGCAGGGGACACCCCGCGCCACCCGGCTAGTCCCACGTAGGGACCGGCAAGCCGAGCTTGACGGCCCGATCGCGGGCACTCTGGACGTACGAGAAAACTTAATTCTGCTACGAGGAAACTCAAAACATTTCTACCAGACGTGCGCGTGTCGGGGCAATAGCAAAGAATTAATACAATAATAAATAAGGTGCTAGGGCCTTCGCATTTTAATAAAAGACCACTTATATTGCCCCTAGAAAAAAGGCTTTTCCAGCAATGCATTTCAATGTAAAAGTGAAGCCGACTTTGAGGGGATCGGTGTAAGCTTTGTCTTTGTAAGCTGGCTTTCCCACGATCATGTTTGTAGTAAATGAAGCCTACTTGCCGAATGCGAACTATGCGATGCGAACAGGTCCCCATAATGCTATCACGTTCTACTCCTAAAGGCGAAGCTTAAGCGTCCTTCAAGTTTTCTTAATCTATTACGTATAAGAAACAAAACACGGCATATATCTGCCCTTTATTAAATGTACCAGACAAGTCTATTTTCCAAGATGCTGCTTTGACACTGCCTATTCCCGTTATATTGCTCTCAAATGTTCCTGCCCACATGTGACAAAAAAGGAAACGTCAACCAATAAAAAACTTGCTCGCGCAGTACGTCCTACATGATCAGTTATAGGGTTAGGAGCTTTCACGTTTAGAGCCATGTGGCTTCGAAGACCAAGGTGACAGAATTATCTAGAGGTGTCCAGTGTTTAATAAAACCAAGCCGGATCGACCATGAAGCACACTCATCAGCGATTCGTCGTGCGTCCGAGATGCGCTGATGTGACTTCAGTGTATTAGTGCACTCCCTGAACAAGTTTCTCTTTTCTGTCTATATTTTTCTTTCATATCGGGTTCATCATACCACGAGGTAATGACGTTATAGCTCTAAGTGATTTGATGGAGCCACTTGGACCAGACGGACTTCCTAACTTTTCTAAATGAACTCCATGAAAAACTGTGCAATAGTTCAGACGAATTGGTTCAATGAACACGTAGCAGTGCTAAATAGAATAAGTACGTTTATTTCGTTAGTGAAAGTATATCAGCACATAGCAATTTCTCAAAAATTCCACAAGGACGCTTATCCTGCATAGTCATCCGCACACGTAGGAAATGATGTGGCTATTAACCCCATTTTTTTCGATTTTTTGTTCTTTGAAACAGTCTTTCTAACGTATGTTCTGGAAATATTTCCATGTTTTCCCATCTTGGCATGCTTTTTTTTCTCGTTTACCATATTTAGCAATTCAACTTCAGTATATACTTCCACGAAGTCACGCATACTTTTTACCCCTGCCTTTTTGGTTGGCTGAATTGCTTTTATACTGATACGCAGTGCAAGTGCTCATTCATTGAGATAACATTACACAGTGTGCACCCCCATGAATGTTTCTTTTCATTTCCAATTCTATCATACGCTGATACAGACTCCTATGGCAATTCAATTCGGTACTTCATCTATCAATTCTACTATGTAAGCCACGTTCCGCTCGGCGGTTCAGCAGCTGAGTGCATAGTGAGGTAAATCAGTATTTAACAAAACTTTACGATGTATAGGCGCAAGCTGCAATACGAACAGAAAGGCAGGGGGACAGAAAGAATCCGTCCCCGCGTTTCCTAAACTTTCTGAGCCATACAGGCACTTCTAACTCTCGCCATTTAAATCGCTCCAATCGTGTGGAGGATCGAGTTTTTGGTGACACAGAAAGATAAACAACGTTGAACAATCGTTCGGCGTTGCTTCGCTATCCTCATTATTTTTCCGCCTCTGTGCTTCGAAAATAAGCCGCCCTTATAGGTGCGGCGTTGGCAGTGTTTGTTCAGAGTAATGGGATTTCCTCGGAAAGCAAGCAGGATGTTCTGTTTATTTAACAACAGCAGGCCATTTCGCTTTTGAAAGTAAATGCTTGACTTCCCCAGAAACATCTCTGTACGATATGTATGTTTGTATAGAATATAGAGATTTGTAATATAGACCATTCGTTATTTCAGAGATCCCTTTCCCCCTACTCAGCCTTCCCAAGCCTCCGTTTAATTTGAAAGAAGGATTCACCAACTCTTTCTCTCCCAGTTTGCAGAATTACTTTTTAAGAAAACTCTTGCATAAAATTTGTTTGAATACGAAGTGACAAACCCATCAGTAAACTAATACTTGCAAATTTCGTCCCCATCAAAATGCGGCCCCCACTGCTGGGATTTTATTCCGCTAAGCCACCGCGAAGGTTTATGATTACTTTCGAAAGCGGCATACATTCATAAAATACCTGGTTGTGACATATATTTAGGGGCATGTAGATGTCCACGGCGATCTGATCCTCTCTAACTGTCAGCCTTTGAGGAAAGCCAATTGAGAGCCCCAATGCTACTGCAAACTTCTCACACAGTACACCGGCATGAATCGTAGCGCTGCGATCAGGTCCACGCAGCGTGCATAGCCCAAATCGCGCGTGCGCAAAATACCCGTGCTCGGGTGCTATGCATGATGAGCCGAGTTTGGCGAAACTCGGGATCCACGCAAGTACGCGAACGAGGCCGAGGCGTCATCGGGGAGACGTCGCAATGATTTCGCATTCATCCACGTAGGGATACCTAAGTGACCTTCAATTTTTGTGTATTGTTAAGCATTTGTAAACTTCAGCGTTCTATATATATTGAAACTGGCCAATTCACGCCAATGTTTGTAACAACTTCAAGGTTTTAAATCGAAATTCTGCTTGCTAGTGTTGATAGAAATGATCATTTTCACTCCATCATCGAGGCTATCAAGCGTAGCGTTGGCAGTGCGTCCACTTCTCTTCATCGTAGTGGGGTAGCAATTATTACATCATCCATACCACCATAACATATGGTCGGCATAAAGTCCCGCAATAAATCAACACAACTGGTTGACTGGCAAGCCTTTCGCATAACGGAAAAGCCCGTTTCACCAGCCGCCCAATTCCTATGACAAATAGGCACGAACCCTTATAAAAATTAAGCAGGAAGTGACCAAGACAATCACAACTGACCCGAAAGCACCAGCAGTTGATCAGCATCTGTTCCATCTCTGGGGCGCAAGACATCAACTGACCAGACGATGGAAGCACCAGAACCTTAACCGCAAGCTCAGACTGCGCATCGCGGAGGTCACTGCACAGGCAGAGGAATGTGCCACGAAACTCGCAAAAGATAATTGGTTCGCCAAGTGTGACGCACTTACGGGCACATTACACACTAAATCAGCCTGGCACCTACTCAGGTATCTAATAGACCCGGAACAATAACGTGGAGCCGTATCTAATAGACCCGGAACAATCACGTGGAGCCGCCCGTCAAAATCTTCAGCGGGCAATACATGCTAATGCAGGTGACACGGCTCAACTCTTTCGAGATCTGGAGGACAAATACATCAATACCTCCGTGAGCGCTGACCATATTTCCGCATACAACGGAACCGCAAACCCGGAAATGAACCGTGACTTCACGACTGAAGAGATCAAAGTGGCAATTGACAGGGTGCGTCGAGGAACGGCTCCAGGTCCAGACCAAATTACTACCACCCTTATGGCCAACTTAAGCGACGACATGCTCGAGCTCTTTACTAACAAATTTAATAAGTATTGGCAAGAAGGTATGCTTCCGCAAGAATGGAAATCGGCTGAAATTGTCTTTATTCCCAAACCCGGAGAGTCCATCAACATTAACAACCTTCGTCCCGTCTCACTCACCTCCTGTGCAAGGAAGGTCATGGAGAAGGCACTTCAAATCAGGATCACTGAATACATGGAAGCTAACGACCTCTTCCCACATACACTGTTTGGCTTTAGAGTGCATTTATCGGCACAGGACGTTCTATTCCAACTCAGGTACGACATAATTGATCGCCCCAGCGGAGCCACGCAACAGGAGCGCGCCATTCTGGCGATTGACTTTCAGGGAGCCGTTGATAATGTCCGGCACTCAGCCATCCTGACCAACTTCGCTAGAATCAGAATCGGAGAGCGTACATACGACTACGTGCGCGACTTCCTGCACAACCGTCACGTGACCATACGAGCTGGCGACGCCAAATCTGCTCCCATCAAAATGGGGGACTCTGGCACACCGCAAGGGGCAGTAATCTCACCACTGCTGTTTATTATAGGCACTGCTGGACCTGCCTAGGGCACTCAACGAGATACCCAGGATCAAGCACGCTCTATACGCAGAAGATATCACTATATGGACCAACACTGGCAACATGGGACAGATGGAATAAGCACTCCAACGGGCAGAGGTTACTGTAGAGCGCATTAGCCTGGCTTGCGGACTTCGATGCTCCTCTACTAAATCATAACTCCTGGTATTTAGGAATTGTGGCAACTTAATTCCGTTGAATATCCAAATCCATCAATCCCCGGTCAAGGAAGTGGACAGTATCCACGTCCTGGGAGCATACATTAATAATCAGGGCAACAACAACGCAGCAATTCAAAAGCTCCGCACTACCTGCACCAATATCGCCCGAATGATATTCAGAATTGCCAATCGACACCGTGGCATTAAAGAAGCGGACATACTGCGTCTCGTACAGGCCTTTGTGATCAGTCGTGTCAGTTACAGCTTGCCGTACCAGCGCATTCTCAAAAAGGACGAACTCAAACTGGATCGTCTACTCCGCCTTACATATCGCAAGACCCTCACTCTACCACCATGGGCCATGAATGACATGCTTCTTGAAATGGGCATCTGTAATACAGCGTCAGAGTTCTTCCAAGCTCATTACATGAACCAAGTCATTCGGCTCGCACGCACCAAAGCAGGTCGTACCGTGCTAGAAGCACTGGGCATCAATCCACCCACTCAGGTTGCCAGCAAGCGGTCACTACCACCAGAATGGCAGCAGGATATCATCACTCGCCCGTTGCCACATAGTATGCACCCCGTCCACCACGAAAACAGGAGATCTCCCAGAGCCAAACCTACGACAAGTATTAGGATCAAGCAGGTGCCTTCTTTGCAGATGCCGCCGAATCCCTGCAGAACCGCTCCACGGCAACCGATATACACAGGGGACAGGTGGTAGACTGCATCTCGGCCACCGTAATTGACATCACAGCCATGGAAGAGGCCGGTATAGCCTTAGCCATGCGTAAACCAAGGTTTGTCATCACGGATTCCCAGGCGGCGTATCGCAACTTCGCAAGAGGTCAAGTCGGCCACCTCGCACACTCAATACTGCAACAGGCGGCGGCCAATCGTCAAGAGGGTCAGTGGAAACAGCTGCTGTGGGTACCAGGGCACACGGGAGTTCGAGGCAATGAGATTTATCATGCCTCCGCCCGAGAGCTTTTACACCGGGAGTCCGCCGATTCCTCCACAGCACAACTTCTCGCTGACCAGGACGATCCTCAGCCCCTTCTAAAATATTCTGAGATCCTACAGCACCTCCGGCTGAGTAGACGCACGCACTTTACCCCCGCATGATCCCAAATTATATAAGGCAACGCAGGTAGCATGGAGACGCTTACAAACATTGTCCTTTCCAAATCCTTACGTATTATCAAAGATAGATTCTATGACGTACAATCCGCAATGCAAATTCTGTCCCCAGAAGGCCACGTTATACCACATGGTCTGGGCGTGCCAACAGAACCTGACAATATCGGCCAAGAATAATCCGACGACAGTCGTGTGGGAGGCGACCCTGTCCAGCTCGGACCCCGAAAAGCAACAAGCACTGGTCAACCGAGCCCGGACGGCGGCAAAAGCCAATGGTCTTCCGGACTAGGAGGTCCGACCACAAAACGACTAATAATTTTCACTAATAAATGTTTTATTCTCTTCGTTCGCACCTTCGCCACAGCAGCTGTTTGGTTGCAAAAAAGATTAAGCTAGCCGTCACGCCCCACTTAACAGGCGCTGCCGCGAAGCCAGAGCAGCGTTCTGCCTTCCGCTACTGGCCTGAGTGCTGTGCGCATGAACACAAGCATTACAACTAAGCAGCTGTGCACCTACGACACCGTGCTGCAAACATCCCGCTCAGAACGCCAAAGTATTCGTTTGGTCTCACCTCATGGAACGCCGAGCTGCGAATCCCGACAACGCCGCTGGCGGCGCTCCTTATCACGCCAGCGTAGAACTACTGCGCATGTATACTAACTCTACGTCCACGCTGAAAAGTGCGAGGTTTGCTTCTGCAGCAATATTTAGCACGCCTATTACGTTGCGCCTACACTTCTGCCACTTCCTCGTATTTTTGAACACCGTCCGAAGAGCTTTAGCGCAACGTTAATAGCATCTATTGCTTTCATTCATTGGTTCTGCGGCAGATTGTGTCTGCGCTCTGAGTATAATGGTGCTGGTTGACACGAGCCAACTCCGTTTCCGGTATCTGCGGGTTGGCACACTGTGCAAAGCAGTAGCCAAGAACCAAGCATCAACAGCCGCAAGGATGAAAGAATACGAAAGAGATATTCACTTTAAGACTAATACTTTCTTGAACCTAATCAGGCAACTGAAACTAGAACGTCACTGATGAGGATGGTTCAGTTTCAGAGCGCAGCTCCAGCCGTTCCTTGCGGCGAGCGTAGGCGTCGTCCCTCGGCGTCCTCATAACCGAGCCAACGAGCACAGCGAAGGATGAAGTGGCGATCGCGGAGTGAGGATGAAAGACGGCGATAGCGAAGAAAGTGCGAGAAGGAAAGCGGAGGAGGAGGGTATGGCAAAATTGTGAGAAGAAAAGCTTAGTGCAGCGCAAGACGGGCTCTGTGGCGAAGATGGCTACCAGTAGCATGCGTCGTCTGTTCACCGATGACGCCAGTGATACCATATATGGAAACAAAGCACTGCATGAGTGGAGTTCTGTCTGCGGCGGCTGCTGTGAATTGCGCCCATGCGTCACCCACGTGCTGCCTGTCGCGATCTCCTGATTAGCGAGGCAGTAGCACCACACTTTGCTCCATTTGCAACGTGCCGCACGAGACAGATTGTCCTCGCCAGCCATCATATAGCGAAATGAAAACACGTATGCAGCTGCGCTCAAAATTCGCATTAGGGAGTATCGTAATCGTCGCTGATTTTTTAAACAATCTTTACCGATTGTGCAATGCAGCAGGAAGCTTTAGTGATCTTCCGATAAGCGAGGAAAAAAAAGAAAGATTGCTCCTCGTCAAAATGCTTAAAATCGACATATTAAAATCGACATAAAAACGTCAAGCATCAGCTGCAGACATTTTTATAGCATTTTATTTTCGGTTGACTATACAAATACACAAGCAATACGTAGCATCCTAAGCCAGTTGCCATTTCTCCGGGTCCGTCCCATTATACTTGACTGCAAGACTCCTTATCGTAGGCCATAACTTCTACACCACAGTTCTTTTGAAATTGCTCGGTACACTTGCTGGGAACATTGTCTTTGACTTCGTCCGTAGTCCATAACATGCAATCTGCAAAAAATGCAAATCAATGTTATCAGCGTAAAAAATTGAAAGCTATAGTATTATCGTAGAGGACCAGAACAGCTTAAAATGGACACCTATCATTACTCGCCCTTATCGTGCAGCTAATCTTAGAGGAACTCCAAAAAGACGACAAGAAAATATCTGCCGTGCTAAGTTGCTTTAGATACCCCAGTTTTAGCGAAACAATTGATCTACTCGAGAACACAAAGAGGATTTATTACTTGTTTTCACAACAATGTAGACAGTAAACCAGCACGATTTAACGGCAAATGTTTGCTTAACATGTGAGCGAATGTGTCCTCATTTAACGACACTACTTCGAAAGAAATGTTACTCGGGATAACCCGATGCGTGCTGCGAAAATAAATTGCTTCTTGCCTTCCCATAACGGTACGATAGTAAAAAAGTCAAAGGCCTGCGCGGCACACGCAGCACAGTCACAGCGTAAGCTGGTGGAGCGGCTCAAGAGTAGCTCCAATTTGGGCACCACGCACAACAGGGTCTTCGCGGCAGTCTGTTCGTCTCGTTTTGACGAGAACGATCTGAACTGTCCGCCCGGTGTCGACGGTTAGCTGCGGCTTGTAATGCTCTCTGCTCAGCAGTCTGCTGAGCCCGATCAATCCTTACAACTGCAACTTACATGTCGGGTGCACCACCTTTGCAGGCACCTTAACTAGATGGCGCCACCTTACTGGCCGAGGCTCGAGTCATCTCCACCTTGAGTATTTTCCGCGGCCTGATAGCAAGCGCTTGCGTGGCTCACTGGTAGAGTATCCGGCTCCCACGCAGCGGGCGCGGGTTCGATCCCGCCGGGAATCGGGTAGTTTTTTTCGCGTTTCCGGCGGTAGAGGTTACGCGGCGGACGCCGGCGGTGGCATCATCGGCACCCGAAACGGCTATTGGAATGAGCCCATAACAGCTTACGCTGTAAAATAATTCGAGGGGCATAGTTATCGCTACGTGGATGAATGCGAAAGCATTGCGGCCACGTCGGCAGAAGCGTGGCGATATCCGGTGGCGCCACTGTCGGAGTCGCATCACTCGAGTCGCCACGTCAGCAGAAGCGCCGCGACATCACGTATTCGTCACAAGGTGCTCAAAACGCAAGGTCGTGGGTTTTATTCCCAACAAAGGTCGTGGGTTCGAGTGCCGTAATTAACTGCGCCTTCATGAAATTCGCCTTGATTAACACTAAAGGTCGTGGGCTCGAGTTCCATAGTCAACTCTATCTTAATTAATTGTAGCTTAAAAACGTCGCCTCAATAAAAGCCAAAGCTCATGGGTTTGACTCCCACCAATGGTCGTGGCTTCGATTCCGCCAAAGCTCGTGGGTTTGAATGCCTTAATTAACTCTATCCAAACTAACGGTGCCTTAACTAACTTAGCTTTAATGAATTGACTCTTGGCGTTGTACGTGCCAGAACCACGATTTGATTATGAGGCACGCCGTGGTGAGGTACTCAGGAATAATTCAGACCACCAGGGGATCTTTAACCTCCCCGAATGCACGGTACACAGGTGTTCTTGCGTTTCGCCCACATCGAAATGCGGCCGCCGCGGCCGGGATTTGATCCCACGACCTGGTGCTTAGCAGTGCAACACTATAGCGGCTGTGCCAGCACGGCGGGTTCTGCTTTACTCAGCACCAAATGTCATGGGTTCGACTTCTACTAAAGGTCGAGGGTTCGTAGCCCTAATTAACCCCAAACGTCGGGGTTCGACTCGCAACAAAGGTCGCGGGTGCGTAGCCTTTTTGGACCATCGTGTGGTCACGCCGACAACACCGGGCTTTCCGTCTCATGAGCCATTTAATGCTTTCTCATTATTAAACCGTCAGGCTACATCAGCACTACACGTTTAGAAACAGGGCGTTTCACTTAAATTGAGCTAAACTACGAAGCCAGAAGAACCAAGATAATGTTCTTTCCGTCACTTGGAGATACGCAGATTATTGAGGCAGAAGACACACATTACAATGAGGCAGAAGGCAGAATTCAAAAAAATAATCTGAGTATCTCCAACTAACGACAAACAATACCGTGGTTCTTCCAGCTACGTGGCATTTGCATATTTTTAAAGTTTGGAGCAAGTTAGCTGGAACACCCTGTATAATGTGTGCAGTAACACTAATTCTAGGTCCATGTGGACAGTATTCCTTCATTCTGTGTATAACTTAGCCATGCGTCGCTGCTACGGACACAAAAGGGAAGCACACAGCATAAGAAAACACCTAACTGTCATAGCTCGTTACTCTGATGATGTTCAGTCCCGTGCAGACGTCAGCGTACGTTAGTGCTGCCCAGTTTACGGGCACTAGGTAGGGGCAGTTCTTCAGCAAGTGTTCTAATCTCGGTGTTCTGTTCTGTGTGAAGACAGCCGTTGTATTCAGCGATGCAAGCGAATGCGGACAACAAGGCTGGATGCCTGTTTTGTATCATGGTGAGCAACAAGGTTAGGATACCGTTTCCGATATCGTTATTACGTGGCCGCAGTGAAGGCCAATAACATAGGGGGAGGCCAGGTAGACAAAACAGCATATGCGGAAAGGAATTCTCAAGCTAAGCTTTCATAAAACAGAGGGCCATATGGTAGGCCCCACGCAAATGCACTTATGAGAGCACCGCTGCCGCTCTTAAGATAAGTTTGCCGGGGCTACGCTTATGCTATTTACATATATTAGAAGCGCAGCCTCAACCCTTCTCAATTTAAGAGAAACAGTCCCTATGTCGTCCGTACTTGTGGACAATGACAAAGAAGTTCCTTACGTGGATTGCCGTTATATGGCGTGTCCAACACGGCGCAGGTCTGGTAGTCTGCATAGAAGGCTCTTGCTTCCTCCTTTTGACCATCAGCTGTAAAATTGCGACAAAAATTTAGGCTCTTAGTACGTCCTTTCTTAGTCGACACAAGTGATAACATTAGGGGAAACGTATTTTTCGAAAAAAAAATTCCAAGGTAAAAATTTCTAAACCATAAATTAGCAAACCAAAGCAAACAGAGAGAACTCTGAATAATGCATTAAAATTTCATGCCCGATGCTTCTGCCACTATGATTCTCAGTTTATTTACTTTACCGTTTCATTAAGAATGAATGCCGGTAGTCTCACAATTTGCTCATTAGAGAGGTCGAGTCAAATAATGAAATAGGTGACGAGGTCACTCATACAATACAGCTTTCGAAAGGAATATGAACTTTTTTTGGCGTACACAATATGCGTGCAATATAACGCCAGCACACAACATTGTTCCAGAATTTCTCGACGTAATTTGTGAGCGTTTTTATGCCTTCTTATATAATTGATTATGCGCATTCTTTTTGGCATGACTAGTATTATATTGCAAAACGAGTTGTGGTTTTTTGTCACACTAAAACACAATAGGTCATTGGTTTAACTCGTTGGCGCCTGCGATACACTGTGTTTCCCTGCCTCATTTAAAATAGTCTTTATGGTTAACAGTTTCGTTTCCGTGATTAATGTAGGACTTGTAATCACTTGAAATATTTGACACAGATAAAAATCGACAGAAAAATACAGTCTTTGAGTCTGAGTGTCACAAATCTAATAACATGATTTGTCGAGTGGTCACGCCGATAAACATGATTCGCCATGGTATAGTTCACCAATGTGCAAGCGTCGTGTGAATCAGCATGTTAGGCATATACCTGCCATATCTATAAATGCGTGTATGCATACGCATAGCCGCCATTGAGAACGCCGACATAATGTACTGCGAAGCATTATTACGTGAACCTGTGTGGTTTATAAGGCCAAAAGTTTGCAACAACTTCTGCACTTGGAGTAGGTTCCAACGAGCTCGATGACATTTGCATTTTCTTCTAGTGCAACAGGTGCAGTTCGACACTTGTTCTGCAACGTGTAACTAAGTTCTAATAGGGATGCAGCACAGCAATGGTACGTCTGCACCCGTCCTTCATTCCACTCGTGTTCGCTCTTGGACTGATAATTTAGCATATAATAATACATTGTGTAATACATGCGCCACAATATAGCCGTAACTGATTAAATTCCAGCAGTTGCTTGTCTCTTCTCAAACAGTCAACCTTATGCAATGTGTTTGGCATCGGGGTACCACTCACAACGCTAAATTATTTTAACTAATAATGCCGCTTGAAGCGAAAAATATTTCAAAGTAGATTATGTCATTTGCCCTTTTAGCGTTTCTTTGGGTCTACTATAAGGCCTATTTCTTGTTCATGTAGCAGCAAGCTGAAGTTATGCCTATGAACTCAACGAATGCAGTTTTTGAAAACGATTTAACTGCCTATGAACCTATTAACGTCGGCTACCTATAAGTTTTGGTAGGTGTGTGTTCAATGTCTTTATATTGCGGGAGGCGGCTCGAAGAGGTAGCCACCGTAGCCACGGTTTATTCAAGCCGGCCAGCCATGGCGCCGTGGTATCTCGGGAGCTGCAGCTACCGTGGCCGCTCAGGTCGAGCGGACTATCGTGTTGTTCTTGTTTCCTCAAAACATGGCTCGTTCCCTTCTCGCGCTACCTACACCTGAGCCGTCTTCTCCTTCACCGGCTCTGGAGGCGATGGGCTCGCCTTGGTGAAGTCCAATGGTAACGTCCAGGTAAAGGAGTCCTGGTAAAGTGTGCAGATGGTGTCGTCGTTAATAGTATTGGGTTCACGCAATCCGGGAGAGATGTATCAGGCAGCACCGGCAGCGTAGGTTGCGGACGAGGCGCAGTCACAGTGAGGCCGTAGGGTGAAATCGCCAGTCTGCCGCAGGCTCTCGTAGATGCCCGGGCCTGTAGAAGTCGGAGCTACAAAAGTAGACCGTCCGGCAGCTCGAGACTTGCGTGGAGATAGGCGCAAGTGTTGGTCCCTCAGGGTGCAGATGTCGAAGTGATGCTCGAGCTGAATAAACCAGACTGGCACAGCTACTCCTGTAAAGCTTCGGTAGGCCATGCATCCGCGGAAGATGTGAGCACAGAACATCGGAAAATTCGTCTGCTGCTGCTTACGGCGACATCTCGAATGCCGATAGCATCAGAGTTGCGGTAGACGCTGAAGGCATCGCGAAGGTTGTGCGTATGGCGTCGTCGTGCTTGCGAGAGGGAAATTTGTGCCTTGTGGAGCCGGTGGGAGAGCCTCTGAATTGGTGACGAGTGAGGTGCCCTCGATCGGAAAGCGGATAGCTTGCGGGAACGTCCACGGAAGGAGAGCGGCGGGCCACAGAATAGCCGAAAGAGCTTACGTTTGGCCCAGTCAATGCCTTGGAAAGAGTCGTCACTCAGCTGCTTTTGAAATTTGGAGAAAGCTCACGAACCGATTAGAGGTTTGATGCTGGGGCCGACGCTGGCTGACGATCGACTCGGGTGGACGCGGCGATGTGGGACAAGACGCGGAATGACGCGACGGTTCAAATGCCGAGAGTTGTGACTGAGCGCTCGAAGTGACGTAGTGAGCAAGGACGGCGGCCACAAGTACACATAGAAGTCGGTGGCAGCCGGAGCCTGGAACCTAGTTTAGACGAAAGTGGCTGTCCAGCGGGATGAACCAGATGTCCGGCATGTCTACGTAGAATTCCCGGACACCCCACAACCACGGGACGTCTGCCGGACCGCGTGAGGCCGCGTCACTCTCGCCGTGGTAGATTCGGGGCCCTGACGATTGCATGGATGAGCTCGGTCGTCCGGGTCACTAATTTGTGGGTGGCGGCGCGAAGAGGTAGCCGCCGTAGCCACGGTTTATTTAAGACAGCCAGCCATGGTGCCGTGATATCTCGGGAGCTGCAGCTACCGCGGCCGCTCGGGTCGAGCGCGCTAGCGTGTTCTCTTCTCGCGCTACCTGCACGTGAGCCGTCTTCTTCACTGGCTCTGGAGGCGATCGATAGGCCGCGTCGCTACAATTTATCTGCCGTATTGGTAATTTTAAAGTTAACATAAAGGTTAGCCACTGTGTAGCTTCCCCAATATGATGGATACTTTGAAACCTGAGTTTGTTCTTAGTTAGCTCTCGATATATTTTCCGGAAGAACCTTTTATTTTTTTATGCAGATTATCTTGATTCATGCTGCCTTTTAACTTTCACTCACCTTGTCTAGGCAATGGTTACATTTCCATACATTCCTCACCTAAATATTACTTGCTTTCTACAATCTGCACTAATTTTATGGCCTTACTGAAGCTTCTGTGTCCCTGGTAAGGTAGTGACTTGTCGTTGCGTGCACCCTCATTAACTAGTGTTAACCGCATGTGCAAAATGACAGAATAATCCGCAGAACAGCGCCGTTCCACTATACAATATGTTTCGCGTGTGTTGATATTACCTCCACAAGCATTCAAGTGAGGTATTGTATAGTTACCATCATCGATAGTGACGAATGCCTTGTCGGGTGCGTCTCCTTTCTCGTAGTGCACGGTGATGTTCTTTCTGAATTTATTTATTTATTTATTTATTTTTTGCAGTACTGAGTGCCTTATAGGCTCGAGCAGGAGTGGAGTATCAAAACAAAAATTAGTACAAATGCAGGCTCACAAAACGAGTTCACAAATAGTTCACACTTGGAAAGAAAAATTCAACAAATAAAGAAGATTAATGCAACAGCATCTGTTCCAGTGCTTCTTGAAAACCCGTCGCTTCAAAAATGTATTGAGGAAGAGCGTTCCATTCGGACATTACCTATGGAAAAAAAACATGTTTCTACGCATTGGTTTTACCAGATGTCGGTTTTAGTGCATGATCATGAGTGTTTCGAGACTTTCGGGTATTTAGGTGTTGAACATATGAAGGTATGGACAAGTCTAATTTACCTTTCAATATATTATGCAAGAACACTACACGAGCATATTTACGACATGCGATGTTGAAATGCCATTGTCTTACATAAGCTTAGTAGGGGAGTCGCCTTTTGTATTTGACAAAAATGAATCTAACAGCTTTCCTTTCTATCATCTCTAGCTTATGTATATCCTGCTTAGTTTGGGAATCCCAAATCACGGACGCGTATTCTATTTTGGACCTTATGTGTGTATTGTACGCAAGCAACCTGAGCCTTGCTGGAGCCTTACCAAGTCAAGCAACACAACTTCTTAAAGGCTGATGCACAAATGCCAGAAACATGACCCGACCAGAATAAGTTTAAAGTGTAACATTTCAATATTTGTGAATAGTACCCTGTACTGAAATGATCACTAGAACACGTGAGCACTTTAGAAATCGATTGGAAAAATTAAAAAAAGCAAGAAAGATTACCTGTCGTGGGCTTTCATCATTTAAAACGAGCGGATAAATGCTGTTGATACATTTGATCATTTTGACCAATTCATCATAATCTTTTATAAGAAATTTCTCGTTGTAAAAGTATGGGTAGCTCTTCCAAGCTTCTCATTCTACAATTAATTTATTGGTGGTTTAGAATTGCTTCTACTTTTGAATCTGGTGCACGGATGGTAAAAATATAGGCCGGAGAGTCCTCCGGTCGGAAGCAATAGTTAATCTGCACTGTTGATTATGTTGTGCTCTCCACAGTAAAAGTTTGTAGCGAGAAGAAAAACGCAACATATTATGTAACATTGTGGAAGGGAAAAATTGTCAACTACCCAAGCGGTAGCAAGAACCTACAAGGAAAACTCCTACGGGTTTCTGAAAGAAAGTGCCGCATTTGAAGAAAAATTTGTCCCTGTCCGAGATTCGAACTTGGGATCAACACCTTTCAGGGGCGGTGGCTCTAGCATCTTATCTAAATATTATTTACTAAATAAATTTATTGCGAGTAATGTTATAAACGTGGGGAAATGGCTAAATTGAAAATATCCAGAACCTTAGGCACGATCACTCACTGCAAACGTTGCCTAGCAATATTTTACAAGAACGGTGACCCAAAACCGGTGATGACGCGGGGGAAGTTACAATTTTAGTAAAGAACTGCGGTAAAAGTAGATTAAATATTGAAACAGGCCCTGACGTCAGACCCCGTGCGGTGCCACTTCGATTCGAGCACGCCCACCATCCTTCACACTGACGTGTGAAGGATGTGAAAGGGGGACGTCAGTCATGGAGTCGGTGCCGTTCTATACTGCAACGTGACAACACCTTCCGCGAACGAGTAATTGCTTACGCTTGCCGTACTCTAACAGCTGCAGAGAAGATTTGCACCATAACTGAGCAAGAGTTGCTGTTGTTTGAGCAGTGCAAAAATTTCGCCTATGTCTCCATGGCCACCATTTTACAGTCATTACCGACCATGACGCACTGTGCTTGCTTTCATCGCTAAAAAACTTATCGGGTTGCTTTGATCGCTCATTGCGTCGCTTCGCATCGCTACCAATTATAAGGAGCCGCTTTATTCCAGCCGAGCTCATGCTACCGCACGAAGATGAAGCTTTACAGCTGATGATGGTATATACAGATGAGAAAGATGTACAATAAATGCTGATATGTAGATATGATGAAGATGAAAGTCATTTGTATGTTGCGCTCACAATATGTATTTTCTTGCTAATTTTCATCGGTATTGAAGCGGTTGTAACACAGTTTTGAGAATGTCGTTATGCTTTGTGCGTTGGCGCATGCGGCGCTGTACTTGCGAAATACCTCGATTTTTTTTAAAATTTGACGATTATTGGTGACAACTAGCCGTTTAATCAGTGAAGTGCTGATATTAGCTACAACTTTTCAACACGAAACCACATGAACTAGTTCGTATTACTTATATTTAAAGGCTCATTTAACGTCCGAATTATTGTATGCGCAGGCAAGTGCGTACGTGGGTATTAGGTTACGCTGGGTAGGCGTGACCACCTTTACAATCCGGTGCAGCACCATGAATGCCGCAAACGGCAACCATCCTCGCGCGTCGGCGGCAGAAACGTTGGTATAGAACGCGATCCATCTCGTACCGGGAGCCAACATTTCCGTTGACCAGTGTGCTATCTGCACAGCATTACCGGCAACTTTTGCGCTCAGCAGACCGCGAATCGCGCAGCGGGAATGCGGCGCGGGAAGCAGCAACATCTGCGCTGGCACACATCATGATGGTAAGTAAAACGCATTATATAGCTCAGCCTGCGCATACACCAAATTCAAAGAAGTGCACATGCCATCTGTCATTGTTACGACTTACCTGTGTGGTGAACAATTTGTGTCGCACGGCCAAAACCACCACGAAAGCCTGAACGTTATTAATACGGGGAGCCGCCCGCAGCCGTTGAAAAATGTCTAGGAGGACGTAACTGGGACAAGCCGTTAGCCATTGCGCTCGCGTTCTCGCCTCCTTCCCCACGGCGTGCGCGACGCCCTGATGTCTGCGTAGGTTTGCCAGTGCTGTCTTCCTTCTGCTGTGCGAGACGGTTAAGCTTCGTCTGCGCATTCGTTCATTTTCCTCCTCAGAAGGGAAGACGCCGGTGATGTCTCTGTGTGCGCGTGTGCGCATCAGTGCATTTCCCTCTGCTAGGCCAGTGGCGGTTAGAAAATCCGTTGTACTGGCTTACGTGTGCCGAACGGCGGCCGCAAGTGTGGAGAGCGTTCACTCTACTCCTGAGCGAGGGTATTCCAAAGACTGTAAAAACGGCCCCGTCCGCGGACTTGAGCCTTCAGCCTCCTGGAGCCCAAACTAAAGTGTGTCGCTCTCGGTCAGGAAGCTTGTAGAGCGGAGCTCTCCGTAACGATGTAAGTAAAAGTTATTTGTTAATTGTCACGTGGATCGTCTCGCATCTCTGCCTGGCCCCCTCCATACTGGTCAAGCTCCAGACCGCCAGGCCGACACTGCCTCCATGGTCCGGGGTGCAACAGATTAACGCCATGCACCGCTGCGTCCTCGATGTTGGTCGAGTTAATGCGAAGTTTGGCTATAAAAATGGTCCATTTCAGCAACGCGAAGGGCAGCGCACTTCACATGGCAGACTAATTGGCCGGTCCTCGCTCGTGTACAGTCTACGTTGGACTATCAACCAGCCTATTAATGTGAGGCACAGGACCCCTGAAGAGTGCAGTATGAATGCTCTAAACAACATCGTATTAGTGTTTTGTTAATTTTCTGTTTATCAGTAAAAAAGCTTCGCTGTTGAAGAAATTCATATTTCCAGATATTGAGCTAGGTATCACCGCCCCTGTGGCGCAGTCGACCTGCGAGTGTGCTACCAGCACCTGTATCCACGAAAAGCTGTTCATAAGAGAAAACAAAATCAGCCAATACTGGTTCCGGACCTATCATTAGTGAAGAGCACTTATGAACGACGAGCTTTGTGCATTCAGCACCAGATGTTTAGCACATGGCAACGTAAGGGCAACTTTAATAACAGTTCGATCTGTCATCTAAATATTCCTGTGTAAATCAACAGGGTTGAAAAGCGCTCAGTATTAGTCAGCGCTATTCCGTTTAACTCCAGCTTCCCATTATTATAGTCTTGAATTCGCACCTATCGCGATAAAAACAGCCACAAGCTTGTCTGGCGATTCCGATTAGTTGTCATCTTTGCATACGTGATAAACAACTCTGCAATAAAGCAGGCACACGTCTATACGACGCCACGATCTTGTAATTCCGTAATCTTTTGAATTCATTTTACTGTATTTCATCCTTTACGGGTTCAAGTAGCTTAAGCCAACTGACCATGTTATATCGTATATATTTTTCAAGAAAATCTACATATCTAGAGGTTGCAGCATTGTTGTCAGTAAGCCACTCAAGACGTATGGCAGAGCACTCATGGTAAGGAATGACAAATTTAGGATTCGCCCATCTGTCATTTGTATGCTCGAGTGACTACTCAGTCTTGTATGACTGAAGGTTCATAACTCACTTCACATGACCATTCAGACCCTTTAGAACCCAGACGTAATCAGCAGTCGGTCCATCCTTGTGAAATTTTGTTCGGACGGCGGTCAGACAATCGAGATCTCCATCGTTGTCAGTGTCGAATATTGCGACGCCATAGGGATGCTTCTCAAAAACCTGTAAAATGGTACAGTTTCATTGGAATAATGGTAAACAAACATATAAGGGACGAAATGGAAACCACCAGGTGATCATACCCTCAAAATAGTGGGCTGAATACTAAGGGGCAACAAGTATCCCATAGGTAAGGAAAAGTTAAAGTGAGGGTTTGCCTTCCACCCCCATTTATTTTGTTTTAGAAGTTCTGAAGCAATGATGTAATATTTCCAACCGCAGATACCGTACTGACTTCAACATGGCAATCTGAAACTTATCTGCGTGTATTCAATAGGTACACATACGTAGAATAACGCTTCATTTTGATTGAATAAAATCCTAGGACAAACAAATATTATCGCTACGCTGCACCTTCACACATGAGAGTGAAGTAAAATACGGTCAGTCATATATTAAGGACAGTCTTCTCACAGCCAACTACGACACTAAATTGAGGTAGAATTTTTCAGCTATAGCTTGTTTTCCACTTTTACCGACTGCCTTCATCTCCAGTCAGTATGCTTTAGCGTCGCAATGAGTCAAGTTATTCAGCACGGGGAACGTGCCACCGTTACATGAAGACGAGTGTAAGTGACTCGTGTGCTGTTGACAAACATAGACATCTGTCTTGTATAGAAAAAAAAAGTTATTGGGATGGATGCCCGGGTTTCTTGATACGTCGGGTCCGAGAGCACAGTTTATTTGGGCTGCAGACTAGTCCTAGGAATCCCAAAGCAAGTTTTGCGTAATAAACAGTAAATCACCACCTAAAACAAACATATTTCATGTCGGCCTATAGGTATCTCTTAACCTTACATAACTTCTAATGGAATAGCATATGATGCGCAATGGCTTCTTTAGTATTACTAAATTTCTTGCATGCGTGTTACACTTCTCTTGCACCACTGTGTGCATGCCAACGTTTATCTGCTCGTATCTATTACCTCTCTATCACGTCACTTCCAATCTGTGTTTGTCTTGTCATATTACGTTGCACGGTATCGGTGTTTCACAATTCTATAAGCGCCTATTGGGCCCTCGCTCATTGGTTGTTAAGCAACACTTAATCAAACACAATGTTACCATTACGACGTATTGTGCTATATTTATTCGTCACGTGGCATTATTGAAATCAAATTCATATAGAACAGAAGGGTTCAGAATGTTGCGCCATCCACCCGGCCTGCCACTCTCTTTGTTGTTGTTGTTGTTGTTGTTGCCTTAAAACAACAACAACACTTTTTTGTGCCTGTGTGCACTACTTGGCTCTCTTCCTCCTCTTTATCCATTTATTTCCTCTGCCACGCCGGTTGCTCCACCGAAGCTATACCTGCCTTACATAGACGAATGTCGTTCTTTATTTGCGCGACGTTATTGCTGTTGAGGGCTTGCAAGGATCGGCACACTTAAGTCTTCGATTAGACGGCCTCCGGAATTGGCCCCCTTCAAAAACCACCACATTAAAGCTCTTGCGGTGACACATATCGAGAAATGTGTGGAGAAATGTAGAGAAAATGACTCAACATTATTTCCAAAGTGTGGGACGAAATCCACGGCCGCTACATAGTTACTTTGTTTGCTTCAGTTCATAAAAGAGCGTTTGGTTAAAAAAAGTAAGTAGAACAACACTGCAGTTTTACTCCGAGCTTGATGGCGCATATCTTATGACTTAAGTCATTCTGGAAATTCATGCCAAGTGGAAAAGCCTTGCAGTCTCGCCGACTACAATTCATAAATTCAATATGAACAGGTAATTAATTGAGAAATGACTTAGTGGTTTTTTAGTTAGATGAATATGTGTTTGCATTTTTCGTCGAAGTAATGTCCGCGTCTCTCAACAAAGTGGCCCGAGTGGCCAGTCGAGCGGCAATTTCGCGTGTATTCGCGGGCTTCTTTCCCGCTCGGAAAAACACTTTTATGAAGCACGTATTGAGCAACAGGCAGCTGTATCGGGTGTTTTTCATGTTACTCTACAATTATATGATTGACACTTTTCATCTAAATATAATACTTGAGAAGTTTAATAATTAATTAGGACTAATTGTGTAATTAGGCGGAATGCAAAACATAATTTGAGCATCACCAAGCGACGGCAAACAATATTACTTTGATCCTATCCAGCTACGTAGCATTTGCATATATTTAAAGTTTAGCCCAAGTTAAGTGAAACACCCTATAAATGCATACAAACCGCAAAATGGTGGAGAAGAGCCGGAGAAAGGTATTGCTTTAAGAACGTGAGCCTTGCAAAAAGCAAACGTAAGGCAGGGATAATACATGCCTTCATTATATCTGTGACATCATCCTGTGTGTCCGCATTGGAATCGCCGAAAACTGACGGCGGCGTGAACCAAAAGGTGCAAATACACGTTACGACAATAATATTTACTTGTGGCATTTCGCTTCGACCAGGTGCCGTGTGCTTGTGAGCCAAACAATACGCGACCGTCTTTTATAGGAATACTACAGGGCTCTTTAAACCAGTGGTTTGACAGAAATTCAGTTCGGGTTGTGCATTACAGCGTTTGAGCATATTGCTGTGAGAGTAGATTATAAAACTTGTTCTTTCCGTTTTATGAGTGATAATCTTTTTTTTTATATTTGTACTGCCAGAAAGCTTGCCGCGGCAATTTCAAACTGGTCAGTTACCTGTGCTGTCAGGTGTCCAGACAATAATTGCATAAATACAGTGCAGTGGACGCTCCAGCTTTTGTATCTGTCGCTTATCCGTAAATTCATTGAGGACTTTATTCGTTCTGTAAAGGAAAATACTATTTGCTGTTTTTCCTCTTCTTTTCACTTGCTTTTGCTATAAAAGTAATGTGTAAATGTAAAGATGGGGCGATCTCACATATTATTTTGCGGCCCGCAATATTTGACATTTAATTATAAACTGTATTAGAAGGTGCAATTGATTTTTTCTCTTGCCCTTTTTGCTCTAGTAGCTTATAGAAACTGGCCACACTGGAGTGATAAAAAAGTTAACGTGCGACTTCAGTATTATGACGCTTGCGAGCTCAAACGTTGCGAATATATTTGCAATGAGGCACACGAGCCATGAAATAATTGTGTGGATCCCAGATGCGGCGGGACTCGATGTTTTGCGAAGCATTTTACACGTATGAGGCCGTCTAGCGTTGCTTGTGTTGATGCAAATCGTTAATTGGTACGGCATGTTCGTCTACGGCGAGTTCTGCGTGTAAGGCGAGTGGACGTGTAACGCAGCTGCAAGACAATGTCGCCGTGGCAACAACAGTAACCCATTGACGGGGATGGCATGATGACTTCATTGTGGTACTTCGGTGACGAAATGTTACGGCCTGTTCATTTCGGCACTTGGCCGATACTTACTTTGGCACAGTCTCACACAGCATCTACGTAACAAAATTGTCATGGGTGTACTGTGGAACAGGAAGCTCTTTCACGGCGCGAATTTTCTCCGGGTCCGGTCGGATGCCCGACGCATTGAGGACATGTCCAAGGACAGTAATTTCACGCTGGCCGAAGTTACATTTCATCGAGTTGAGCTGTAGACCGACCTTGCGAAAAACAGCAAGTACAGCTGAAAGGGGCTCAGGGTGTATGCTGAATGTGGGCGAGAACACAATAACATCATCTAGGTAGCAGAGACAAGTCGACCACTTGAATCCTTGGAGCATTGAGTCCATGATACGCTCAAAGGTAGCAGAAGCGTTGCACAGCCCAAAAGGCATAACTTTGAAGTGGTAATGACCATCAGGTGTTATAAAGGCGATCTTTTCCCGATCGAGATCAACAGCGATTTGCCAATATTCGGACCATAAGTTCATGGACGAAAAATACTGCGCCCAGTATGGGTAATCAAAGGCGTCAGCTATACGAGGTAGTGGGTAGACGTCCTTCTTCGTGATGCGGTTGACGTGCCGGTAGTCGACGCAGAACCTCCATGTGCCGTTCTTCTTTTGTAGCGTGAGCTTCGCTGGACGAGGTTGAACAGTTTCGCGTGGCTCCTGGAGAGCCGTGCTGCGCTTGCGCGAGGAGCAGTGACGTCACACGGCGCAGAGCTGGCGCGCCGGAGCCGCCGCCGCGCGCGCCTCGCTGGTCTGCGCATTAAAGAGGAGTGACGTCATAGCCGCGGCAGACGCACTGGCGCCGGCGCGTGCCCAGCTGTGCACCTCCGTTGCGCAGTAGCCATGTCTGACGCTGCGCCAGAGCCGTTTGATAGCGCCTCTCATTTTGTGCGCATGAGTTTGCCAGTGAACTGCCAAACGTTGCGGTGCCCAAGGGTGAAGCCTGTGCCGTTCAGCTTGGCGAAAGTGGTACGGTCATCGAAGCCGTGTACGTGTCGCCGAACAATTCAGTAGAAGACATTATAGTGGCTACGTCTATACCTAGTCGTGCGGCAAGTGAACTGTGTGTGGTGGCTGGTGACTTCAATCGTGCTCGAGACTGTCTTGCTGTTCCTTTGAAGGACACGTTTAACCTGGACTTAGCCAGTGTTCCAACTGTACAGACGACCCAATGGGGAACCACCATTGATCCTGTGTATCAGAGACAGACAATCAATTCCAATTACTGCGTTTGGGCCATGGAGACGGCAGCGTGGTACTACACTGACCACCGGCAGTCTTAGGCAGTCTTTGTGGCAATAGAAAAGCAACCAGACGTTGAGCATATATATATATATATATATATATATATATATATACATGTGTCACATAACGCGTAGACCGTGTGTGTGTCATTGAAGCAGCAGTAAGCATGATAATCAAGCTAATCCTAGACAACCAGAACAGCTAAGAATAACCAGCTAAACCTTAGCTCACGCTACGTATAACCTGGCATAGCCGAGCGAAGCCACTGCTAATTTTTGACCAGACCGACAGGTGACACGCATGGATTTGACGATGGCTCAATGATGTCTTTCGCGAGCATCTTGTCAACTTCCGTTTTGATGACTTGGCGCTCCGAAACTGAAACTCGGTAGGGTCGCCGATGGATATGAGGATTATCGCCTGTATGTATGCGGTGTTTTACAAGTTACGTCTGGCGTAAGGGATGGTTGTTCAGGTCGAATAGGTCCTTGTACGAAAGCAATAAAGTGCAGAGCTGTTCAGCCTCCACAGGTGTGAGATTAGGGGCGATCATTTTCTAATGTCGTGGTAAGTACAATTGGCAGACCGGAAAGGCTCACAGGAAGCGTCGACGACAAAAGTCTCAATGCAGCGAACTTTTAAAGCAGTGATCGTAGCCAGGGTGATATCTTTAGGCAGAACTTGCTTTGTGAGCTCGAAATTCACCACATGGAGATACGTGCGATTGTCTGTGACCCTCCGTATTGTATGCGGGACAGTAACGTTGTGGCTGAGAACGATGGCAGCTATAGGAGCGGATATGTAATCCGCCTCGGGAACTGGCATAGATGGCGACATTATGTCAAGGCCTGTTGTGGAACGGGAACAAAATCAGTCGGTCTTAGGCGAATTTCGTGAGGTGTCGGAGGATCGTCTAGCAGAGGCAGGTCAAGACTCACAGTACTTAAGGAACAATCGATGAGCGCGGTATGGGCAGGGAGGAAGTGTAGGCCTAGTACGAAGTCAGGGGAGGGGGGGGGGGGGGGGCATTGGCCAAGCACAGTGAAAAGGATGACAGTATAGCAGCCGGAAATGCTCACACGTGCAGTACATAGTGCGAACACGACCCCCGTGCTGCCGTCGGCTATTCGTACGACCCGAGTAACGGCCCGCGTAACAATTTTCCTTAAAAGGCGGCGAAGGCGGCCGGTCACAATGGATATGTGTGCTCCGGTATCTATGAGTGCCGTGACGGGTGTGCCATTTACGTGGACGCCAAGAAGGTTAAGTTTCGTAAACAGCGTCAAAGGAGGATTTGGCGGCGAATCCGAGATTGCAGCACCACACCGAGGTGCCGCGTTGCCTAGTTTTCTGGCTGGGACAATCCTGGGTAGGTCGGCAAAGGGTGAGTGGTGAAGCTGGGGTGGACGTGGCGACAACGTTGAAGCGAGAGTGAGCGAGCATAGCGGCGAGTAAAGGTAGTGGCGTCGGAAGCTAGTAGAAGCGACGGGGTGAAGAATTGCGGGGTGAACTTGAGTTCCACAAAGTGTTTCTAGGCGGGACGGCCAACGGCTATGGCAGTGACGGAAAACGTGACCAATTCGGCCGCAGCAGAAACAGATCGGCCTGTCATCAGGTGTACGATGGATTCCGGGCACTGCAGGAATAACGGGAACTGTAGGGTGGACTGCGATATGACCGAGGCATAGGAGCAGGGCTGGTGTCAGGACGACTCAAGGAGCAGGCGCTGGGGAGACCCATTTAGCGATTTCCTGGCGAACCATGGACTGATCAGCGAGACCATCTCAGCAGTGTTGGTCCATGATGTCGAAGCAGGAAACACTGCTTCGAGTTCGCGACGCACAATGCGGGTCACGTTTTCACTTGGTGGTGGCAAGCTAGCTTGGTCGGTTGGGTCGGTACAAGAAGAGGTCGTTGCAGTATTTGGAAGCCGTATAAACTGATTGTGTATGCGGCTGCTCTTCACCTGCTCTAAACGGCGGCATTCCTTCATGATGGCGTCGACAGTCGATAGGGTTCTAAAGACCAGAAGGTTGAATGAATTATCCGCCATACCTTTGATAATGTGCCCAACCTTGTCCGCCTCTGGCAAGGACGTGTCGATTTTATGACAGAGGGCGAGGACATCTTGAATCTTGAAGACATACGACTCGGCAGCAGTTTGGGCACGCATGGCGAGTTGTTGCTTGGCGGCTAGCTGTCAACCGGTCGGATTGCTAAAAACGTCGGACAGCTTCTCTTTAAACAACTCCCAGCTGGTTAGCTCTTCCTCGCGTGTGTAATACCACGTTCGCGGTGTTCCGTCGAGGTAGAACATTATGGTCGGATCCTCCCTACTCACCTTGCTGACGCGCTCATACATCTTCAGCCATTCTTCTACGTCAACACCATTGAGGCCGTTGAACTTGCCGGGGTCTTGCGGCTGAGGTAGAGCAAAGTACTGGGTAGGCGTAGTCGGCGATGCAGCTGCAGACGTGGTGCCTGCCGCTCGATGCATATTGCCAGGCTGGGTGAGACATCAGCTGCGGAGCTCTGTGACGAAGATTCGTACCCCGCACCTCCACCAAAATGTCACGGGTATAAAACTATTGACACGGTGTACTTACACGATATACATAATAGCAACTGAGAATCGAGAGAGGCTGTTTCCACTTCGTTATCTTCTCCGCCATCGATATTGTCTCCTTTTCTCACTGTAACAATATAATTCCTATACAGGCAAAGCACTGAAGAATGTAGGTCCATACTGAAGGCGGTCCAGTGCAATACAAGGCTTCAAAGCACTTGTCTCTACGAGAAAACAATCGAATAACTGGCACGCTCTGGTGTCTGTAAGCAACTCGAAACCATGATAAAGTGCAGGCATGGAGATATGAAAACTATTGAAATTGGAAAGCAGAATTTTGAACATTTCATCCTCACCTATGTGTTTTATATGTAATTGCACAAAACCTCTCCATCTTCTAATATTGTGTGCTTTCAGCTCAACCCACCCAAAGTCTGCCGATTGTTGTTTATTTATTTATTTTATTTATTTACATAATACCTACATCGCCTTAAAGGCATTACGTAGAGAGGAACAAAACATAACCAGTAAAGCAGAAAAGCTTTTGCACAGGTATACTCCCCCAAAAAAAGCACTGTAGTAGCATTTAGCGCAAGACATACCAGTAAGGTGAAACGAACAGGTTTTCAGGGTATACAGCACGTACAGTTGTTTTACAAGAGCGATATCACAGCATAGAATAGAAGTGTTCGTTATTTGACATATTTACTATATTAGTTGATAAACAGTTCCATTGTCTAGTTGATTTGGAGAGAAAACAGTAGTAAAAAATGTTTGTTCTGCACTTACTGTTTGAGATTTTTTGTTGTTATCCCACCGAGTCGATATGTAATCTGGTTCCAAAAGATAGTTAATTGTACTCTTCTGGAACCAGTAGAAGTAGTAGTATTGGACGCACATGTAAGACATTAACATCCTAATGTTGCCTTCATTTCTGAAACGCTAGAGTACAGGCTGTAAATATTACAAGCAAACCTTAATGCTTGGTTCTCTAGTTTTTCCAGTCTAATAATTAGGTAATCTTGATAGGGATCCTATTACACAGGCCCCCTGACATGTAAGAATTATAAACTTTCTTTAACTTCGCGCATTGCCTGTTTGAAACTTCTGCGAATAAAATGCAGCATCCTACTAGCTTTTGCGATGAGAGCGTCAATTTGTTTGTGCATAGTGAGTGATTCGGTTAAACGGACTCCTAGGTAAAATTATGGGGTTTTACGTGCCAAAACCACGATTTGATTATGAGGCACGCCGTAGTGGGGGACTCCGAAAATTTGGACCACCTGGGGTTCTTTAACGTGCACCTAAATCTAAGTACACGGGTGTTTTTTAGGCCGCATTTCGCCCCCATCGAAATGTGGCCGCCGTGGCCGGGATTCGATCCCGCGACCTCGTCCTCAGCAGCCCAACACCATAGCCACTGAGCCACCACGGCGGGTGGACTCCTAGGTACTTTCATTCCGGCAGTATGTCGATAAGCGTGCCATTGATGTTATATCGGTGCTGTAATTTGGACAATTAAAAAAAAAACCTTATGCCACTGCACTTATTATTTTAATTCATGTTTCAATATTTACACAAGTTCGCGACCTCATCTAAATCTGTTTTCAAAGTATATATGCCATTTTCAGTAGTAAGTTCTCTGTAAATCACATCGTCATCGTCAAATAGTTTTATGTGTGATGTAATATTTTCGACAATGTCGTTTATGCAGTATAAAAAAAGCAGTCGCTTAGCTCGGCTATGCCAGGATATACGTAGCGTTAGCAAAGGTTCAGCTGATTATTCTTAGCTTATTCTTAAGCTTATTCTTAAGATAAGATTATTCTTATGAGTCAAGCTTCTCTGTTCTTCTGCGCTGTTGAGCAGCATTTGCGCTCTCCTTCTCCATGGCTATACCACACTGGCAAACGCCAGTCAGAAGCGCAGCGGCTCCAGCGCAGTGTCAGACGGTGACTGCACAGCGAGCGCGCGCCGACGCCAGTGCGTCTACCACGGCTACGACGTCACTCCTCTGGAATGCGCAGACCGGCGGCGGAGTGCGCGAGAGGTGCCGGCTCCGGTGGCTCCGGTGCGCAAGCCGTGTAACATCACTGATCCTTGCGCATGCGCAGCACGGCTCTTGATGTGCCACGCGAAACGGGCTTGGCTAGGCCAGTGTAGCTAACGCTGCAAAAATAGCAAGGGCCCCAGTAGGCTTCCCTGACGAATGTCGAGGATGCTGTTATTGTTGGAGATGCGGCGTTGTTTAGGACGACAGACTGGGTTCTTCCACGTAGGTAGTTTCGTATACAATTTTGAACGGTTTGGTTTACATTTAGCGCATGATGCTTCACATCTATGAGCTTATAGGAATCAGTATCGAAAGCCTTTTGCAAATAAAAAAAAACTGCGACTACCTGACTATTGCTGTGAATGGCTTTAGATGTGAAATGCTGAAATTCTATTAGTTGTGTGTTGCGGTAATAACAATTCCAGAATCCGTGCTGGGAAGGTGTAAAGAAAGCGTTTCAGTCAAGGAATGCACATATGCTACTGTATAAAATGTGTTTAAATATTTTGCAACACATCGACGCCGGGAAACCTGCGTATAGTTTTCTCCGAGTTTTCTATCAGCAGATTTAAAAACGGGTGTCACCCATGCCATTTTCTAATCTTAGGGGATGAGGCCTGTTTCAAGGGAAAGCTTATAGATGATCGTTAAGTACGGAGCAATGATGCTATGACACTCTTTAAAGACCACTGGAGACATTCCAGCAATTCCAATTGCTTTTGTTCCATTGAAATGGCGTAATATGAATCGACGCCGCTAACATCAAATTCGATGTATGGCATCATAATAGCCCTCATTCACGTTATTCAAAAGCGAAGTCTCTCCCACAGATCCTTGCGAAAACACGGTTTGGAAATGCTGGTTAAAGCATTCTGCCCTCTCGTAGTCTCAAGTCAAAGTTTTGCTGTCAATAGTTAAAGAAAGCAAGGATATGTCTTCTTTTCGGTTCTGTTTCACATATTTCCAAAACGATCTTGGGTTTATCTTAAGCCATTGTTCAATTTAACAAAGAATGTACATTTTGCTGATTTATTTGTTTCTATAAATATATTATTTATCTCTTGTAAACGTTTGAGATCTGCCAGACTGGTGTTGGCAGAAAACGTTTTTTATGTTTGTCTCGCTTTCCTTATAAGTTTACGTATTTCTACGTTAAACCAAGGTTCCTTTTTTTTCGTTGCCACAGGTACCTACATGGAACATGAATTACGACTATTTGATGTATTTTGTCACGAAATGCTGCCCACAAAGTTAACAGACAGCGTGCGTTTTACAGATACTGAAAAGTGGGAAAGAAATTCTCAAGTTCCTTTCTAATAGCAACATAGGGTTGCAGCTATTAGTGTTGCAGCTATGGGCTCTCCGCCATGGGTTCGCTCTCCGTGAAAGCGCGCGTCCCTCGTGCGCTTTCCCTCGCACATACAGCATACGGCGCGTGGCGACAATTTTATCGCCCTTTGACTTTATACGTAACCTCACGGCGACGGCGACCACGACGGCAGAAATCCACTTGGATTGTCCATATAATTGCTATAGCAATAAAAAGACATGATAAATCTGTAGCTATTGTAAAGTGCATTTTATTGCATTTTAGAACGCTGCAAGGCGGCTGCGTCGTTGCGAGCTCCGAGTCCTTGGGTGCGCCACTTCGCTCTCCTCGTCTTCGCTCGTTCGTCCAAACGCTGATATATAACACTTCTCCCCTCTAGTGAACCCTTAACATATCTTAGTCAAAATTGACGCTCTGGCGCCTTCAGGACACGACCATAGCAACTGCGTGATATGCAATGGGGAACGGCTTGCGACTGTTCGGATCCCTAGCTGCGTTCTTTCGGGCGTCCCTGCTTCAGTGGGCAAATTCGGGTATGGATTAGGAGACGAGTTAGAAGCCGCGGGTGCATCTTCTGTCGGACGCTCGGCCGCTGAACTGAGTAATGGTCTTATTGTAGTGAAACAATTGTCTTCGAGTGAGTCATTTCCTGGACAAGAATGATAGGGTGTTTCTTGAACTGCGTTTTCAATCAACGTATACCTTTTTGTATATGATACATGTGACACCTCTACTACCTGCCAACCGGAGTCATCGTTGCAAAGGACCTCTTGCCATTGCCTTTAGGCATCGCCTTCCAGGAAAACTTGCTTCGCGGGGTCACGTGCCCTCGTCGCCAGTATTGTAAAGTGCCTTTTATTGCATCTTAGAACGTTGCAAGGCGGCTGCGTGGTCGCGAGCTCAGAGTCCTTGGGTGCGCCACTTCACTCTCCTCGTCTTCGCTCGCTCGTCCAAACGCTGATATATAACAGTAGCCCAATAGAAACTGGCACGCGCACACCTGCTCTCGCTCCCGCTATGCGCCGGGACGCACTCGGGAGTTGTGCGATTGTGAACTAATGTCATATTCCTCATTAACATGTTTTAAGTTTATCTTATAGACCTGACTGGTACTCCATCTTAGCATGGTATGAATTATATCTGCAAAACAAATACAGTATTGCGGAGGGAAAGTGCGGAAAAAAGATGCTAGTGGCAGCTTTACAAAACACAAATACTCCGTGAAATACCTTCTAGTGAAAAGTGTGCTTTGAATAAACTCCTTGCAAGTATTAACAACTAGTTTTATGTTGGCCATTGAGTGTGCGTCATAGTGGCTGGCCCTGTGAATGTAACTAGTATGAATATCTGGTGATTTAATTATCTTTCGTCCATACTGTGTTTCCGAGTGTAAATATATTTGTTCCTTCGGTGATCTTACTTGTTCATGTCACTTTACGAAGTGTAAGAAATTCAGCACAGGAAAATACAGAACTCATGGTCAGAGCGTTAGGCTCGTATGGTTAACATCCGTAAGAGGTAGGTTCCTGTCTCGCATCCCATATGCGAGACAGGAACCTACCTACCGCCACGCATGAAATTAGACTGGCCTATTAAAGTTGGAAAGATACTCATCGAGTGCGCAGACACCTGGTCAAAATTTTCATCCCTTTCTAAAGTCACGTCGAGCACATTTCCTCTCACTTTTCTGCAAATATCACGTTCACTGACACTAACCCTTCATCCGATTTCTGCAAGTATAGCTATCCCATTTCCATTTCTTTACGGCGCTCACCATTTCGATATTGCGTATTCCTGAGCATTTTTTCTTTGTTTGTTTGCTCACTTGCTTGTTTGTTTATTTGTCTGTCTATCAGTTTGTTTGTTTGTTTGTTTTTTGTAAATATTTCTTTCCAATCGTCGATATAATGCGGCAATGGCTGTTGCGGCGGCATTTCCCATCGACCGTAAAAGCCAACAGCGCCAGGTTTAAGCAGGTGCTTGATAAGTTTTCTGTTGCGCGTGTCTGTTTGTTTCTTTCCTATATGTCTGTCGTTGTTTCTACGTGTATCGTTCTTCTACTCAGCAAAATAGCGCAACACTTATCTTTCCATCGTCACTGGGAAAAAAGATGCCGCGTCGTCTTTTTTCCCTTTTATCGCAGTCCAAGATCGATCTCCTTCGTGACGTTTGAAATCTAAAAACAAACAAAGGTAAAGGAAACCGCGAAGCCTGCATCCAATGCAAGCAAAAGAAGTGCGCCCTCCAAGAAGCGATTCCTCGGAAGGCATTTCTGTCTATTCCCCGACGCCTGCAAACCGTAGGCGTTCGTTATGGAGGATCCACCGGCGTGAGAGAGAAGCATAGAAGCATCAATACGAGCACCGTTCGTAGTACGTCGACGTTCGCCGCTGGTTGTGCGGCTGCATCGGTCGAGCTGCTCACGAAAAGAGAAGCAAGCAGTAAGCAATAAGACATCGCAATCGCCGAGATCGGCTTGCTTTTTTCACCACCTCAGCCTTCCTCTTGTTCCTCTGCGTGTGGCATAGTTGCTGCGTGCAGACACGCACGCTTGAACGATGGCAGATGAAAAGAATAATAAAGGGGGCTCCATTCACTCTTGACCGCCTCCTCAATTCTGGCTTCGCCATGAGTGGTTTCCGCGATGCGAGAAATGACGGCGTCGAGGATAATAAGTAACGATAACAAGCCTAGGTAACGCCGTTATATATCTCACCACCGCCGTCACCTGCTCCGCCTCACCGTCTCATATCAGAGTTATTGCTGAGAGTATTGCGCCCGTTCGGCGCCAGCCATACGTTCAAAGAACCGTGTGCGTTGCAGTGATGATCCGGCTGATGCTGGCGAGCAAACCGAAATTGTTGCAAGACGACGTGCGCTGTTCGTATAGACTTTTCCCAGGGAACCTCTAACTCTGAATGAAATCTGGCGACGTTTTCGCGAGGGATGCGGATTTCAACCCCTTCCATTCTCCTACTATTTGTAATGGCGCCAAACAACACTAGAATCTGGGGCTATGCGGTGTATGTGAGTGTGATTTTGAAATGTAGCAGCCTCAATTACGTTATGTTACTACTGGCTTAACAACTTTGCGGTTTATTGCCAGGTTAGCTCTTTATCGGCCATGATCTATTTCGTGGGTACGTGTGCACAACAACCTGTGCAACTTTTTCAAGTGCTCGTAGCCAGAAATATTTCATATCAATTATCCTCCGACATTTTCTTGTAATAAAGCGTTTTGTGTTCTATATTTCGTAATGTGGGAGTCAGAATGCACATTATAGGGAGAAAAAAGACTAACCATTAGGGTTGCCTTTATAGAAAGCACCCACTGTTAGGCGGTTAAAACATTGTGAAAAAAACTAAAACCAAAAAAAAACATCAAGACAAAGCGCCAGACAACTTTACAACGGATTGTGAAAACGATGGTGATGAAGATACGGCAAAGAACTATCTTCAGCATAGATCAGATACCCGTGTGCACAAAAGTATTCAGAACGCGGCAATCGTTGTGGAGGAACGCCGAGATCTAAGCATGCTTTCTTATCGCACACTTCATCGCACCCTTCTCATCCCCTCAGTGGTCTGTTCTGAATGCATCATCACGATCGAACCATACTGAACAAAAGAAGGAAAATACAAGACAACTTAAATGGGAACCGGAATAATTGTATCACACTAGTTAAACGACGCGTTTACGCGTTCTCATAAATCTGCCTTGATTCCGTTTTGGTTGTTCGGAAACATGGAGGATCACGAATCCTGTATCCATTGCCACATTATAATACGCAGAACCTAGGGAGTTCCGACAATGCATGCAAATATTTTCACTAGGGCGCCCACGAGGACACGAGCATGAAATAAAAATAATAATAAAGAGATAGACGTATTCATGAGGACAAGAGAAACACTTCTCCGGTTTCTGAAAAGTAACTACGAATCGGAGCAATGCGCCTACGTGGGCCATCAAACATCTTAATCGCGTTTACTTCGCGCTTATTGCTCAGCACTTGGATGAAGGGGGGGAGAAGTTCTCGACTTGGCTCAGCACTTCAGTTTATCTGAGAGCCCTGTTATTTCTTATCCACAAATACCTTTCCGTACCAACACGCCATTACCAGATCAACATTAACGCTAACATAACCAACATATTCGTGCCCCGGGCGCACTGCATGACGCACCCCACCCTCTGCAGTGGCCGAACGGGACACGCACAAGATGGGCAACAGCGGAGCATAGAAGGAAGTGCGAAAAAAAAATAGTATAAAGACGTGGGCGAAATCATCAGACATTAGCTGATGGAGGGACAACAGGGAGCTGCGTATTTTGAAAGCACAAAGAACGTCTCCGAGACTGGCTCGCAAAGTACGTAGAACTGAAAGTAGATTCGGTATACGAGCTCAGTGAAAGGGGCCCACCCGGTACTATCGGCAAAACAAGATGAAAGCGACCCAGTGGTGCTATCGCCTTTCGCCACACACCATGCTCCTCTTCTCTGCAACCCATATTTCATTTCTTCATGTTTCTCTGATTTTCTTTTCTCTGTCTGCTGGCAGAACTGCTTTTTATACGTACAGTGTATCTGCAAACTTGCTTTATACCTCTGCCTTTATTTCTTATCCTGTTCGATTCTCGTGCTTACGCTTCTTTTTTCTCTTTCTTTTCTTTTTCGATAGATTGGTTTTCGTTCGGGTCTGGGTTACGTTTCCATTCAATTTTCCATTTCGCAACAAAGACGAAGCAGCTTGATACTCGAGGCCATGCTGTATTCCTTTAGGTTTCAAAAGGTTCGTTCGCGAAAGCTCTTTCTCAGCGGATAGGATTTCACTAGCAACTTGGTGAACCCCGTCGCGTCATCTTGTCACTTCGATGGTCTTCTTACGATGGCTTCTGATTCATTGCTTTATTACTGTATTTGGTCTTCGCTGCGCATAACGCGGTCGTGCCGGTGTACTCACTTTCGCAATAACGCGATTTGAGGCTGGCAATTTCATTTGGGCGACGAAGCTATTCCGTAGCACAGGGAGGGACGGCGGTGCACAGAAGATGAAGACGCAGTCACGGCTCCGACGATTCAGTAGAGCCTGCCCCTATTGCGATTACCTCGCGACTTCTAGTGCGGCGCATAACACGTCAAGAAATGGGCTGTGCTACTAGGTGGAACAATGGGTGGCACCGACGCTAGTGGCTAGAGCCCGAGACGGCGCCTTTGCATTCTCTTGATTCCAGCGACGAATATCTCTGCGATTAGCTGGAAAGCCACACGTTAAGGTTTCCTGGCAGACTCCTCGTCGGCGCAGATCAGCGGCTGAGCATTACCTGCATTGCCTACACTGGAGCAAGGAAAAAAGGCAGTGCACTGCTTGCGCTTTGATGGCTGCATTGCCTCTTAACAAAACGTCGATTTAAGCATTGAAGCACAAATCTGTGCCATCCTGAGAATGCGCTCCAAGTGGGTTCGCCTTGCGAACTCCACGGCTAGAAATTGTAAATTGCAATATAAAAAATAATGTAATTAGTTAAAAATTTAATTAGCCAATTTTGTTAATTAGTCAATCGTGGATTTCAATTTTTTCTTCAAGTAATATCCGCCTCTTCGAGTAGACCATCTCATGATCTATAATTGTGCTATCTGCCACAGGCTACCACTCAAAAAATTTTGAAAGTGTTCGCTGAAACAGCCAATATAAGCAGGCGCCATGAGCTCCTCTCCAGCATATTGTCGGTCTATTGAACGGCATTGACGAGGCTTGCTTTTGGATCCACGGAGATGCTTTGTTTGTTTAGCGTGCAATAAAAGCTTGTTGATCTGGCGAGTATTTTCATTGTTAAGTTTAGAAAATTAAGCAAATCTATTCTTGCAAGAATCTATGAAAGAGAGACAGAAACGAAAATGTTAGGGAAAAAGCAGGGAACCTAGCCAGTAAAAGGGTGGGCAGGTTACCGTGTACCGGTGTGAGTTGGTACTAAGACACAGAATGAATACTACAAGCTGGGGAGAGCTAAGAAAAATACAACTGTGCACAGAAACACGGTAAAATGCGCGATGACTGCTAAACCCTATCATGCCCGAATGACATCAAGAAGCGGACGAGCGCTTTTGAAGCCTTCTCGTCTGAGCATAATGGACCTATTTTTTTATTCGATAGAATAAAAAATAGGTCCCGAAAAAACGTCAGCATGAAATTAAATATAAGTATATAGACACCTATGTTACAAAATGTTTTTCTCCTACAACACGCGAGGGTCTAGCTAGCACAGTCACAACCTCTTTTCAACGCGCACTGTAGTGGTGACCGTCACAAAGGAGATGTCCGATTTTGTCCTAGTAGCCATGGTTTTCACGTGTAGGACTCACGAAATAGAGAAAAAACACAACATAGCGTATCAGTGGATACCGGGCAATTACGGTATCTACGGAATTCAGCGTGCAGATGAGGCCACCCTGTCTGCTCATGATGGTCTCCGCGTGTAGCTATACCGCTAATTTACCATTTATTTTGCCTTTCTGCTGCAGTGTTCGCCATTTCACCTAATGTACCAGCTTTTGTTTTGGGGCTATTTTTTCAAACTTATGACATAAGCAGAAGCAAATAACAAAAAAGGCTAGCATTTGCTGTCTGTTTCTCGATTTTATTACAGAACAAGCATTTGTATGCAGAATACTATTTTCTTATTAAATATGAGGATACTGGGTTTAAAATTTCAGAGGACAAGCTAACAGCCATGAATATCGAAATAAATAGCTGTTTTGGCCCTTTTCTTCAGTTGCTTTGCGTTCATATTACCTCGATGCTTTTTCTGCATGAGAAAGACAACTCAGAAATAAACCGGCAAAGCAGTCTCGGGACATTTACCTCATATGAAATTCTTACGCTCATATGAAGCATTCACACTAATTACGAATTTGTAAAGGTGACAACTTTTGTACAATACATGTGCTGCTCAATAAATTCCACACCCTCATATCTGCCTGATACACATACTACGGTTAGGCGTCGTTTTCACGCGCAAGTACTTGCACATCATTGGACTGGCAGACTCCCCTGACTGTTCAGGGTTTGGAGTTGTTGAGACTATAGACCATGTACTCGTTGTGTGCCCTGTGTATGTGCGTGAAAGAGTGACACTGGCAGCTACCTTGAGGCATTTAAACAATAGACCACTGTCGGAGGACCTCCTGCTAGGCGCATGGCCGAAGAATTGGCAGATGATACAGGCAGTGCCCGCTCTTTCAGTTTTCCTAGGCGACATGGGCCTGGACTCGTGCTTGGGATGGTAACACTTATGCGATGTGTTCTTTCACCTGGTTTCTCCCATTCATCATCATTATCAGCCTATATTTATGTCCACTGCAGGACGGAGGCCTTTCCCTGCGCTGAGTAACAGAAACAGAAGGCCTCTTCCTTACAAGCACTCATTAAGAGAAAGAGGAAGTTACTGTAAATACAATTACAAACGCACCATCTAGACAACGCACCTTGCTCGCACAGTTGCTCTTACCACTCAAGTAATAGGAATCGCGTAACACAGCCAAGAAAAATAAATAAATCTAAAAGCGAAACGCGGCCAGCTTTGCGAATCAATAATTAAAAAAGACCCTCATTAGGATGAAAAACTAATGCCCACCGATAAGTACTCGCACATAACACTATGCGCGCGTGCGACGCGCGAAAAAAAAATACTAATCCAACCGGTACAAAGTAGCGGAAAGTAGCCCAGCCAACAAAAAAAGTACCCGTCCACGCGCCAATGAGATAGCCCAAAAGACACCGCGATGACTATGGATGCAATTGGTGTTACGAGGACGGGAACTATCACCTGATCAGTACGCACATATGATTGAAATGGGGTCCACTCCTTGACAGAGTCCAATATCAAAACAGGAAACCCTGGCAATAGAATAAATAAAACAAACCCGTTTGAGATATGCACCGTAGTTGCTTTCGGAATGGTCGGTCGCTTTTTTTACAGCCAAGGACACTTTACTACCTCTTGGCAAGAAATATATGCCGAAGCATTTCCATGCCGATGGTTCTCCCATTATCATCCCCCATTGTGACCCTCTTTGTTCCCCTCTGCCCTTCCGTTGCGTAGATTAGCCGGCCAGATAGTCCATTTTCCGGCCTACCTCTCTACATTTTCGAATCAATAAACTACTTCTTCCTTACGAACGGTTCCATATGCGCATTTATGTGCAGCTCACTCGAGAACCACTAAGTGTGGCTTTTCTGCAATAAGAAACTTTATAAGAAGAAGCCAACTTCAGTCATGAATTTGCGGAAGGATTAGCGAAGTCTTCACAAATCCGCTACCCGTCCTCCAGCACAGGATGTCTATGGGACAGAAAGCTGTAGAAGGCCACTGAAAGAAACTTCCTCATTGTCGTCGCGGATAGCACGAAGGAAACGGTAACGACTATGCCATAACTACGATAAGAAAACAGAATAACTACGGTGAAGATATCGATAACAGCAGTCAACGACCACGACTACAGCACATTGATAACAAGCGATACACCAAATAAATATGTTGACATGGCGATGACATTTAGGCTAGTTTACAGCTCACGATTCGACGTTGAAAACTTGGACTTGTAATGCTAGTCCGTTCACTTCTGTACAATATTAATTTGTTCTTGCATTTTGCATGCATCGTCGGTGGTGAATCAGTGGCCAGGCATTGTGCTATGACCACGAGTTTGCAGGTTCGATTCTCGGCAGCGTTGGCTACATTCCAATGTAGGCGAAATGCTAAAGCACTCGTGTACTGTGCTTTTGGTGCACGTTAAAGAGCACCAGGGGGTCAAAATTAATCGCGGCCTCCACTTCTGCTTTCCTCATAACGCAAAGTGCAGTTTTGGGACGCTAACCCACATAATGTAGCACTTCATTGTTTAAACCTCTAAGCAGTAAGAAATGCTCCGGTAATATATCTAGTCGTAATGCGAGCAGTGATTGTGCTTGAGGAAATCAGTGCACAAGGCGCAGACAGCAAGAAAATAAGGTCGACACAAAGAAGCATCTAAGGCATGTCTCAATAAGAGCGGAGCGTGTTTGACTCTGGGCAATGACGCGGCAACCTGCAGGCAGTTCTGAAGGGATGTGCGTTGAAAACAACCAATGATAAGTACGGTGCCACACGGAATGCTAAGGAGACCATGGGCCCCCGCGAGAGGAAATCGAATTAGCCCTTTGGGACGCCACTGGGCGTGCGCCGCTGCTGGAATAGCACGCGTGCCTGCGCGCTCCTATTTGCCGACTTCCGATTAGTGGCGCCAACCTCTTCCTCACGTGTCTTTCCTCTCTTGCCTCTTGGAAACGTGAGGGCGTGCCCTCCTTTGTATTTATTTTTTTAAATCCCCGGCGACCAGTCGCTCACTGTTTGTCCACTGGTGCTCGGCTGCCCTCCATGTCAGAATTATGCTCGACAGATATCGCATCAGTGGCAATGCAAAGAAAGGACGCCGCTGATACTGGGATCCCTTTGCCGACCACACATTACCGTTGTAACTGACTGGCGCATATAGAACTTATAGAAAAGAATACCCAATAGATGGTGTACATCAAATGCGTCATTATTAGCTATTCTAGATCTCTTGTTTGTTCTAATTTATTTTAAAAAAGCTATGCGTAGGACAGAGTGGTATTATGGACGTTGCCAGTTACTTCTTTTTAGCTTGTACAAACAGTACATGTTTTCAGCCTTGATTAATTGATTTAGTATCTGATTGAAAATGTTGGCAACAAAGGCAACTTCACTACAATATTAAATTGTCTGATTAAAAAGGGATCGTGTGAGTTGAAGTGAAACGAAGCCATTAATGCTCTATATCAATCATTTTGTTCATTGTAAGGTGTGAGAATGAAGTTATTTTTTTCGTGTGAAGGCACGAAGTAATAAACAATACTCAACTTCAGAAAGAGAGTTCATCTCCGCGCTATAGGTCTACGTACAGACGCAGAAAATGGCCCATAATTGCACGCCAACATCAAAATCCACCACTCCTGTACAGCGACGGTAAAACTACGGAGCGCAAATTATACGTATCCATAAAAAAGGATCAACAACAACGACCACAACAAAGAAAGAAAGAAATACGGAGAGAAGAAAAAGAAAGAAAGAACGAGAAAAAGAAAAAAAAGGAATAAACACACGTTTGTCAAGAAGTTTGCAATAATATACGTTACTTAGGCTCCTAAGTGTATACGTATCTCTTTAAGTCTGCGCCTGGGTGGTATCTGAATGGCCTGGCAGCTGCTTCACACTTTCTTGTGTGAGCCTAGCTTCTAATTCATGCTCTTGCCTATGTGTTTTAATTTTCTTTCTTTTCTCCATTTCCCGTGCATGCTCTTCATGCCACCTTGTTAGACGAGTGAGAGTGAAGGGTCAACTTTTTTTAATCTTCTATTCGACAGGCTGACAGTTCTGGGCCGCGCAATGCGTGACACTAATAGCAGCGAGCAGTGCGTTGGCGCCGGCAATCAGAAGCGCCGTGCATAGGCGCCGCTTAGTCATTACCCCGTCTGACACCGAACCTGACACGTTCGACGACGAAGCCCAGCGCCGCACCTCACGTTCCCGGATGCAGGTGGGCGAGCCAGCATCTCAGCGTCGACTGGCAAAACAAATAAATACTCCGCAGCTTCCCGCTGCGAGAGTAATGGGATGAACAGCCATTAGCATAAACAAATAGAAAAATGGGTGAGACGGAAGGGGGGGGGGGGGGGTACTAACTTCCAGAAACTTGGTGCGTCGCTGCCAATGTTCGCATTCACGCTGTCACATCACGCCCGAGACACGAACGCCCTGTGAGGCAAATGCGACAACAAGCAATTCAAATTGAGCGTTGCCCTGAAGCGATGCAGGGCAGAAAATGCTGCATGCCCTTATATAAAGTCAGGTTGGCTCACGCAAGTGCCACACGAAAGGAGGCCCAAAATTGGAAGCAAATTCGACATTTAATTTTTTTGGTTGCACAGATTAAACAAGTTGACAAGGAGCATTGTATTCGTCCATACCCTCGTAGAAATGTTGGCGTCAGTGACGTTGTTTGCTCTACCGCTGTTAATAACTTCAAGCCTCCACCTTCCTGTGAGCCCCGGCAGCGGGACTCGCAGCATCGGCACGTCGACGATGATTCCTTTCCCGAGCGCGTTCATTCTGGACGGACTTTCACGAAATTGCTTCAAAATTAAATAAGTCCGTTACGAAAAACAATATATGGCATCATACCCCCTTAAGCAATGGATCATAACCCCCTAAAAACGACCTCCCCATTACGACGACAGAAGAGAAGTGAAATTCTACGATGATGAGCGGCAACGCAGCCAGCTGTGGAAAAAGACGACTGACGACGAATGCGGGAGCAATGGCACGAGCGCGTGCCGAGCACGAGCACGAGTGCAAGCCGAGGGGCGCCAACGAGCCAGCTGCGGAAGAAGACGACGACGCTCGAGCCAATGCTGATGATGATAGTTTTTTGTACACAGGCGATTTCACCTACCCATACCTAGACATATAAAGCTTCGCTTTAATATAAGCGACAGTTGCTTACACAGAGGGAATTGCAATACCGAAGTCTGATGTGGTGAGCAAATCAATAAGGCTGCCACCTGGAATCTTTTCTCGAGAGCGGTGTTGACCCTTTTCGCGGCATTCCCGTGGGCGCTGCCAATGTTTGATCACGTGGTGACGCGTCCATTCGCTTGCCTCAACTGCCTGCGTTGCCTCCTTGTTTACAATGGAAGTGTATGACGCTGGCGCGGCTTAGAAGACCTCTGTTTTCGGAGATATCGTAGACGGTGACTAGATGGACGACACGAAGCTTTGATCACAGCTTCAGAGAACATGCAAGAGCGCTTTCGGAGCTGATTAAGCTATGTCCAAACGGCGCAAGCAGCGTATATGGTGCTTGTTCTAAAAGCGGGGCTAAATATGTATTCGAAGCTATCCAAGCTTTCCGATTATGAATTCAGTCAGGATTAGTGCGTTTTGCTCTTTGTTCTTTATTCGGAAAAGATTTTTACGCAGTGGCTTGTCAATTTCTGACTCAGTAAAGTAGATCGGTGTGGCCACTATTTGATTATTTTCTGCCTAATTCCTCGCGGGTGCGCTCAGTTCCGATATATTTGTTCTTGCTGGGCACAAGGCTTGAAACGTAGCTGTTTTGTACATTGTAATACCTTGTAGCAAATATATGTTACAGCTAGTAACTCGCTTACACTTGGGGACCGTCACGAAACATTCAGCTTCGACCATTCGTGCGCCATAGGTGTAGTCCGTCATTTATTGTGTGTATACAGTGCGCATATATTCAAGTGTGCGCCCATTCACTTATTCTTGATACGTCGGCGATAGAGCGGGCGTAAGTTTTTCTGCCACTTGGGACAGATGTCTATAGATAACATGCGCGAAACTTACTATGAAAGGAAGCGGCGCTACTCCCTTTGTCATTGTTTAACGAGTGGTACTCATTCTTGCCGACGTTCTGGGGATGACGCCCTTTCTGTGAAGGTTAGCGATACAAGGCTCGCGGATGAGCAAATATCTGTATCCTCGAGGAAAGCCGTACATCACGAAGTGCCAGTAATACGTTCGGAGAGTTGCAGCAGCGGTCCGCGAACTTGGGCACACAGATTCATTCTATTCCTTAACATGCCAGTCACTATTTTAACAGCCAACTACTGCACACGTCTTCAATCCACATGATTCAATCTAGCATGATTGGAGCACAGTGTGTTAGCGAAAACTCAGTCGCATTTCCGACAGCTGATCGCACAGAAGCAAGGTAGAAGCGGTAATTAATGGTTTCGTATTCGTGCGCGGTCGCTGAGGAGAGGTATGGCGAGCCGCCGTGAGCGCCAACTCGTTTCTTTAAAACAAACTGCTCCGCGAAAAGGGTCAATAGGCACGCGCAGATCTTCCTAGTCAGCTGAGCGACCAGCTTCATCTGCATTGTCGTTGTCGACAGTTCCGCAGGGACTTGGCAGCCATCGGAATATAATGTCATGTCCGATCCAAAGCGCATGGCTGCACGCGTGCATCATTTCATACACTAGCTGCTTGTGGGAAAAAATGACGCAGAGTTTTCAAGGTTGCCTTCCAATCACAGAAAACGGCCAAGCGATGAAGTGGTTGCTGGAGCACGCAATTGACCCGAGTGAGACAGTTTGTGAGACAGTTTAAACTGTATAGAGAAGGCGTTCGATGGTAGAGCTGGTAATTGGAAGTGGTGCAACCATTCGTGTAAATTTTGTCGTCAATACAGGACTTGTTAAAGAGAAGAAGAAGCAGCTACTTCAGGACTAGAGGTCACAGGTCTACCTTGTTGACCGATCCCAGGCACGGAGAGACACAGATGACCTTTACTCATTGATGGAATAAAAGTGAGGCTTGGTGCTTTTGCAAATTGTTGCGGGCGCAGGCAACGCCTTCCAGAACTACAAGAGACCTTAGTATCACCGCCGCTCCAAGCAGTCATAACGCTAGATCTAACTGATGAAAACAGCGCCTGCACGGATCGGCATGCAAATACACGCTACACAGCCACTGGTCATTGATGGTTGCGGATAGGCCACGTTCTGTGTCGTTTGCGTCATCGCCAAGCCTGACTTGGGATTCTGGCGCATGGCTTCCAAGCGAGAATACATACAAAGGCACTTTTCGGGACCAGTCTGACAGTGGCAATATCCAGCGACTCCCTCAAAATGTTGACTCTACCCCATGAGTTGGTTGGCTAAAGAATTAAACGATATTCTGCTCATGCGTGCAGTTTTCGTTGGAGCATAGCATTTTGTTTTTTCTGGGCTTTGTCTTGTAATTTAGTATCGGCTCGCTAGTGCTTGACAGCAGTTATAGGAAATTTGCATGTGTTTGCGGAAGTTAGAGTGCATTGTAATGTCGAGAGTGAACTGACTAATTAATGTGAGCTAGCGACAGCTGTGAGACTGTGGAAGAGCCACCGCACAATTTTTGTCATCACAACAGCAAGCTTAGCGTACAAGAAGTGTCAAAATTATGCGCTGAACGGAAGACGTTTTAAATGTATAAATATCTTATCGATGGTATCCGCTTACGTTCATCCAGAGAGGACGTTCTTTGAAAGCAAAACTTGAAAATAGCATAGGCATTGCCTTTTAATGAAACTACTTTTTTGTTTTCTTATCTTTCCTTTTTGTTCTTTGGTTTCTTCATTTGGCCCGCTTTATCTTTGTCTGCACACTCGTCATCCATAATACATTGAGTTTCATTCAGTCTTAAAATAATTATTCACTGTTCGCTAACAAGAAGAGAACATTCTGCATAAAGGAAGCAAGGTAATGATTTGTAATCCTGCCTAATTAACTGTAGAAAGTGCCAAAAGAGGCCAGTAGCACTGGAGATTACGTCTTCGTTAAGCTCCTAAAAAGAGCGCTCTGCTACTCAATGTACAAGCAAAAATGCGGATCCTTTTGATTGGATGGGTTGTATAAAGCCAGAGTATTACCAGCGGGGAAAATGAGACCTCTAGGAAAGTCTTTTCGTAATCCGCCAGGGTTTACTTTGAGGTGGTGGCATCACAGAGTTGAGCACACAGATTATCTGCAGACGTAAACGAACCCTGCACAAGAAGTTAGGTGGTGTAGAAGGGGTTCGTGATTTCTGAATCACTGTTGCGTAACACAAAATAACGTAAAACAAAGGCATCTGCAGCGGCTCAGTGCGTGTGCAAAAATTTTCGTTAGTGAGAATCAACTGACTGCAAGAATGCAATGACAGTAATTGTTCTTGCCCCCATTCATAAAGTAATTTTTGTCCAGCGCTCTAAATAGAACATTAAACGTTAGATAAGAATGAAAGAATAAATATAATCTGTGCAGATGCATGCAAAACTTGTCGATATTTCGCAACATTGAAACTAACCATGCACTTACAAAAAAACACAGCTCGCATGTAATTATTTGGTTAAAATCTGTAGCGACAGCGGCCGGGATCGTGTAACGCGCACACATACACGAAAGCAGGTCACCTTGCAACCCGTTGGTCGAGCTCTTGTCGTTATCTCTTTCTCTTTATCCTCTCTTGTTTTTGGACTGTTACCGTTTTCAAAGGCCTGTCAGCGCCAGTGAACACGTCAGAGAAGCTATACAATCAAGCAGGTGACGATGGAAATTGTCTTTAACATATTGTACTTCCATGATTTCTCTGTTTCTTATTCTTATCTTTCTTTGCGTTTTGCCTTTTTTTTCAAGCAGAACTGACCCGTATTCCTCCGATATGCCTTATATGGCACCATTTGGGCGGTAAGAGTCGCATCATCGTACAGCACACCGGCGACATACGTTGTTTCTCGAACGCTTCAAGGGAAGGCAAGCGGCGTCGACCGACCCTCGTTCAGCCGAACCGGCGGTGGTAGTTGTCACCGTCAACGCAGTTGGATGCCACTTCTTCTAACGGACTTTTTAAAACATTTTTGTCGTCGTATAGACGGGAAAAGGAATAAAGCGAAAGTGTTCAGCTTTTCAGGCACTTGCTAGCACTAGTCGTGCAATTTTTTGCCCGTCCATCGCTTAGTGCCCCCGACTACAGTTTGCTTGAACAGTCAATACCAGCCAACCTATAAAGCCTGTCGGGACAGTGTACAGAATATAAAGAATGAAAAAAAAAAAACACTGAAAGAAAATGACGATATTGGATAGTTTCCTACAAAGGTTACCAGAGAGAACTATGACGCTGCGATCGCTTGACTGCCATGGGGATGATGGGCAGTGCATGGATTTGTCTAATACTTGTGCTCGTGGCTTCAGACGTTATACTTATGCCGCTTTATCTAAACAGATGTAAAAAGGCTATATTTGTTCAAAATGCACGAAGCCAACAAGCTCCCCCACACATGCATTGTGATGGCGCATTGTTGGATTTATAACGAAATATTTTCTTGAGGAAAACCACTGGGAATGCGGGAGATGGAAATTCAAGATGACGAGCAACACGAGAACAAGGTGAAAGCAGGAGCGAACGTTTCCACATGTGGGCTTGTCTTAATCAGTCAATCAAAGGATTTTATTTCCAGCATAATAGTTGGGGTTCTTAGACAAGCCCACTTGTCGAAACGTTGGCTCCTGCTTTCACATTGTGGTCGTGTTGCTCAGAATATTTTCTTGAAAAAGATATATTTGCAAAGTCACAAATTCGCTTGAAGTAAAAAGGACAAAACTGATGCAAATCCATGAACTACCTGCCCATGCATGCGAGCTGAACCACCCTGTAGCCCTGTGGTAATTTTTTTAGGAAAATTCCATCACTGCTAGCTGCCATCTGGTGACCACGGACTTGCACAGCTTGATTTAGGGGACTATATCAGGCTCCCGGCAAGTGGCCCTGAATATACCACGAAAATATGAGGACTCTCTCTCTCTTTCTCTCTCTCTGTACCTTTCAGTCATTGCGGCGGGCGTCTCCCTTTTCGTTTTCGCCTCGTCTGCTTTGTCACTTCCGATGGTGGTCCTTATTGGCAGAGCGACGTTTCCTCCTTCCTTATTTGCCATCTGACGTGTCCATTTCCCTTAGCTTGCAGGGTGGCACATTGCACCCATCCCTCTATATCTTTTTTCCCCTTTTTTTCGTGTCATTTACCGGTAACGCGTTTTCTTGTTTTCGTTGCAATCACCGTTGCTCCTGCTGCCGCCGCTTGTTGTTTCGTATGCTGTCCTTTGAGGACCCATCGTTACTGCGCAGTGGTAACTGTTCCCGTGAAGACAAGCTGTTGTGTTCGACACTATGACAGCTGAAATAAAACACTAGGGTGCGAGAAACAAATGCGGGTAAAAGAGCTGACAATTTGTGAAACGAAAAGACAAGAAGTCAGCTCTTGATTACGATGGAGTGGGAAAGAGGTCCAGTAAAGGCAGTCTAACATTTTACTATATGAATGTACTTGAGTCAGGAAATCTTAGTAGATCATGCTCATTTTCGTATCATTTAATCGTTATCGTGGTCAAGTTGCCTTGTAGTCAGTGCAATAAGTTTCAAGAAGTCGTCCAAAACGCCATATTTTTTGCTTCCATCATTCAGTAGGACGAGGTCCAAGCAGCTACCTGCGCACCATGTCGGCAGCGCGGCATTTCAGATTACCATTAAATATGATGTTTCCAGCATCATTTTTGAAATTCAGTGTTTATCTAGATCAATGTTCAAGCCGCAGGTGAGGTGGCAGTTGCGTTGTCAAAGGCTTCTGACTTTTCAGACTCTGCGAGTCACTTTTGAAGACCTCAGCTGGGAATTATTCAATTTGATGCCAAAACGTTTTCTACAACGAGGAAAGTAACGCAGTGTGACCTATGATGTTTCAGCGAAAGTCTTTTTTTTTTTCCTGCAAATTTGCAGTGCCGCTGGATTGGGTGCTTCGTGGATGTGAATCCTGTGAGCTATGATGTAACAAAATATGTGGCAAAATATTCGCGATATCGTTTTTGCTGGGGACGCTGTCAATGTTTTTTTTTTGCTCTTTCCTGCTGCGCACCATATTCACCAAGATAATTTGTAATAGAATCAGGGCAACACTTGACTTCAGCCAACCAAGAGAACAGGCTGGCTTCAGGAAGGGATATTCTACGATGGATCATATCCATGTCATAAATCAAGTAATAGACAAATCTGCGGAGTACAACCACCCTCTCTATATGGCTTTCATAGATTATGAAAAAGCTTTGATTCAGTAGAGATACCCGCAGTCATCGAGGCATTGCGTAATCAAGGAGTACAGGAGGCATACGTTAATATCTTGGCAAATATCTCCAAGGATTGCACAGCAACTTTGGTTCTCCACAAGAAAAGTAGAAAGATATGTATTTAGAAAGGGGTCAAGCAAAGAGACACAATCTCTCCAATGCTATTCACTGCATGCTTAGAAGAACTATTCAAGCTTTTAGACTGGGAAGGCTTAGGAGTGAGGATCAACGACGAACATCTCAGCAACCTTCGGTTTGCAGATGACATATTGTCCTATTCAGCAACCATGACGACGAATTACAGCTAATGATTGAGGGCCTTAACCGAGAAAGTGTAAGAATGGGGTTGGAAATTAACATGCAGAAGACAAAGATAATGTTCACTAGCCTGGAAAGGGAACAAGAATTCAGGATCGCCAGTTAGCCTCTAGAGTCTGTAAAGGGGTACGTTTATCTAGGTCAATTACTCACAGGAGACCCTGATCATGAGAAATAAATCTACAGGAGAATAAAATTGGGTTGGAGTGCATACGGCAGGCATGGCCAAATCATCAGTGGGAGCTTACCACTGTCATTGAAAAGAAAAGTGTAGAATCATTGCATTCTACCGGTGCTAACATATGGGGAAGAAACTTGGAGGTTAACAAAGAAGCTCGAGAACAAGTTAAGGACCGCACAAAGATCGATGGAACGGAAAATGTTAGGCCTAACGTTAAGAGACAGGAAGAGAGCGGTGTGGATCAGAGAACAAATGGGGATAGCCGATATTGCAGTTGACATTAAGCGGAACAAATGGAGCTGGGCAGGGTATGTAATGCGTAGTATGGATAACCGATGGACCATTAGAGTCACAGAATGGATACCCAGAGAAGGGAAGCGCAGTCGAGGACGGCAGAAAACTAGGTGGGGTGATGAAGTTAGGAAATTTGCAGGCGCTAGTTGGAATCATCTAGTGCAAGACAGGGGTAAGTGGAGATCGCAGGGAGAGGCTTTCGTCCTGCAGTGGACATGAATAGGCTGCTGCAGATGATGATGACGATGAAGCTGGGGAGGACGAAGTGGCCTGACGACAAAACAACGTTGATTACGACAACGCTCGTCGTCAGCGTAACGGAATGACGGACGCACAAGGCAAACTCAGTTTCTAGCACTTGGCAGCTGTCGCAGGAAATCGTTCACTGTTCTTTCGTTAATAATCGTACTTAGGGAGAGGTTGAGGCCATATGAGGGCACCGACTACTCCTTTCTTCTCACCTGCGAATTGTGCTCAAACCTGTGACCATAACAAAACGAATGATTACAAAAGACATCTGACAACGGTTACTCAGTGACCTCATCTGTAAATTCCACTTACTTAATATATAAGCCTATCTTGTGAGCCATCTAATTACAAAACACAACTAATGAACTTTGTAAATACTTGCTTTAGAGCACTCCTACCAAGACGGAAATTCAGGTAAAACTGTATTGAAGTGACATCCATGTATCAGAAAAATTGCGAAGATCCAGAAAAAAGTTACTAATATTTGGGGCACAATGCATCGATGTTTCAAGGATGAGTAATGTTAACTGGGAAGGCTATGCATATCACCACAAAATTTAAGAGGGCGCTTGTCGGAGCTGGTGCTACGCACAGTATTCTTGATGTATAGATGTGATCATTATTAAAGGTAAGTTCCATTGCGCAATTAGAATATATGCACCAAAATGAATATTTGAGAAGTCAATTGGTGATACATTGTTCACCAGTTAATGACGCAAAGCAGTTTGTAGGAAAATTGCCGCCTCTACAAGTAATTCATATTGTAACGAATGGGATGGATTTATTTACAAGAATGATGGATGGTTAGCGTAGCGCAAGGGACAGGACGGTCATCCAAGCTCATCATGCGCACACTTCTACTTCCTCTTCCTTCGGCTGCACCCGTGCATCGACAATTTCTCCGGAGGCAGACGAAGCTCCCCGAGCGAGTTACACAGCAGCGTGACAATATGAAGAGACAGAATAGCACGCTATATAACACAAAAGACTTCTCGTAAACCTATTCTCACTAAAAAAATGATACCTGGTATTATCTATTTAATACAAACTGAGCAATCAATTCTGTGACTACGTTTAAGGCATATGAAGGGAAAGAAGAGCCAGAAATTTAGAATTTCTATGCCTAGAAGCATGTTCACGTAGTGTCGAACATCACTTTCATATTTAATCTCGTTATGTTAGACTCCCATAAAGAAAACAGAATGAGCCAAAGCAAAAAGGGTTTGCTTTGGCTCACTTCATTTTAACGGCGTATGGCTCCCTTTTACAAGACAGCAAATACCGCGAATATATAACTAAACATATAGTTAACGTGGGGCGCTATAACGTAAAATGATTCCAAACAGTTTTGATTCCAAACTCCGGACGTCAAATTTACGTAACCACCGACGGTTACGTAAATTACGTAACCACAACGCTTAGGGTACCCACCCGAAGCGTTGTCTGAACAACCGAATCAAACACTCTCCCCTTTTATAGGAGGTCACCTTTGTTCGCTTTCAAAACCAATAACATTGTCTACACTCAGCGGTTTTTCTTATCTAATTGGCTGACAAGAGGCGAAGAGCACGCTCTAGTGGAGGGGGTTTCAATGGGGCCGAGTCAGCACAGTGAAAATAGATAACCGCATGAAGAGGGTGGTGCCGGATTCTCCGATTGGTCCGCTTCGCCTTACTTAGCTTGCGGTGGCTGGTCGAAAATCGCGACAGCGTGAAACGGAAGGATAAGAATGCCGCTAAAACGGATCCTCAGCAAGGAAGAGTTGGCATAGTGATGTCGTATGCATGCCGAAAGGGCTCGATAACGTTTTACTGCCACGCAAAAAGGTTTATCATGTGCAAATAAATAAATGCTCACCGGCAGCTTCGAGTAGAAAAGATCTGAGCGATTGGCGGGCGGCCATCTTCTATTCCTTTAAGAACGGGGCAGTTTGTGGCTACTGAGAAAAATTTTCTGTTTTATTCAGCATATTAATGCATTTTTGAGGAGTACACGTCACTTTGACGGGGTGAGTTTTCGCGGTTTTGTGAGGTCGCGTGGCAGACAGGCGAAACGGGCGTAGCCAGATAACATTAGACCAATAGCAGATGGCTAATGGTGAAAAGGCGTCGAATCAGGAATGATTATTTTTCTTTTGTGTGGTTTAACCGTGCACAATCAGCGAGTACACGTTATACCGGATGTAGAGCTATCGCGGTTTTCGTGACGTTGCGTGACAGACAGGTGAAGTTGGGAGTGGCCCGAAAATGTTTTGACCAATCGTGGAGGCTGATTTCATAAATTGGAATCAAAACAGTTTGGAATCATTTTACGTTATAGCGCCCGTGTACTTAACATGGGGAAATAGTGCTTCGATATATCCACCGTAAGTGAGATTGCACATGATTTAACGAAACATATGTTTGAATATACATTCGCAATATTTACTGCATATACAAAAAGGCAAAAGGAAACACTTCCGTAATAAGGCATGTATTCCGAAGAACACTATAATTGTTTTAGTACAGGCAGGTTTTTCCCAAATTGTGCACTTCCATTTCACAAAACAAGTAAGTGCGCAGTGCTTCTTCAGCCACAGTAGTCGGTGTGTGTTTTTTATTTTATTTTCACGTGCAGAGGAGAACAGTGCCATTTGGCACAAAGGGAGCAAAAACATGGCCGCTCACCCAGCAAAGGTATAGTCGCACTTCCGAGGAAGGGGACAAGGCGAAATTCAGGCACGCTCTGCTCGACGTGCACACACATTTGTCGCGTAGAAACGTGAGTTGCATGGCGCTCGAGGCCGTTGGCGAAGAATAGACACCCATCTTTTCTTCGCCACCTGGCGTGCGGCCAACGACACACAAATAAAGCAACCGGAGAAAAGTGAGGAAACACAAAACCACAAAGGAGCCGCAACAGAATTCGTAAAGACAGGAGCGAGAACCGGCGCGGGCCAGTGGCGCGTCGCGACGCCTAAATAGAAATTCAATACCGTCCAGTGCAGGAGGCACAAATGTCTATTTTCTTTTCTTCGTTCTCGGAAAGACGCTCGACGGCGAACGTAAACAAACCGCGGGCGAATCCGCTTGTCCGTTCCCGTTCCTACCACTCGGCTATGCAAATATTGGCACGCAGCGGAGACAGTGTGCCATGCACATCGTTCTCTCGAGGCGCCCCCTCTGTACTGCAAAAATATGAGCAGTTTTCACCATAGGGTCGCCTACAAAATTAGTGTACCCGCGGACAACCTTCTATGGTATTGAATAGAAAGATACATGGGCGGAGATACATGTGTCAACTGACAGCGCCAAATTAGTCAGGCAGAATTGGACAGACATTGAGGAAGGAAATAAGTTAGGAGGGAAAATTTCATCACGCAGCCAGCCTTGTCAAGAGCTTATTCTGCATGCAGCCATTCCCTTCGTTTTTTTTTTTTTTTGCCCTCGAAAAGTCGATCCAACACGTGACGTCCGTGACTCTCTGAGACTCGGCGTATTGGCCGAGAATGTTTGGTTCCCGGCAGTTTTTGATCGGTGTGCACTTGTTCGGCTGCTCTGTCGTGGCTCTGCCTGCAGAGCTGGATCACTAAAACCTCCTCTGCGCACTCCCACGCGACGATCACGTGCTGGGTCGACTGGTTTGGCTTCAGTCGTGTTGCGGCTATTTCTTTCCATCCTCCATGTTGGTAGCGTATTCAATTTTTTTGAGCGATTACTGAATATGCGTAACTTCCAGGTGTGACAGCTTCGCATTTTACCAAAAGTGGAAGAGAAAACCAGGAGAAATGAGTCAGATTTAATGCTCGTAAGGTATTTGGTCTAACTTTGCTGTTGTAAATAAGTTATTTATGTTTTGTCTTCCTGAGGCTACAGTAACGCAAATGATAATTTGAGACTTTTTTCCGGAGCGCTTTAACTTCTGCGTGCTAAGCCACCGTAGCTATGCTTTCTTCGCCATAGAAAGTTGCCCGGACGAGCATATTCGTAGATGAAACTCAGGCGCTTACGGAGGCTGCAAGCATAGCGGGTCAGACATCATGGGAGTGATAGAGATATAACATTGACTGGCCTATACTTTGTCCTTCTGGCTTCAAATGAATTTGTGACTGCAAATTGATCATTTTCACCAAACACAGTGAAAGCCCTAGAATTGCAACAATGCGTAATGAAATTGTACGTGCGCAGCAGTGTCTTATTGATTTCTGCCTTCAGGAAAATGAGATTACTTCAAACTTTAGGCCAACAAAGGCAGACAAAGTGTGGTAAATAAATCCACAAGAACGTCGGAAGCCACAAGCACGAACACTAGACAAGTCCATATAATAACCATCGTACCCATATATTACCCATCATACCCATCTGTTCGCAGCGGCAGAATTGTCTCTAATAATGCCAGTAGCAAACTCGGGTTTTCACAGAGTCACGGATCACGCTCAAAAAACGATAGAAGATTTAGCGTGATTTTGTACCTCACAAGTTCAAACAACATTTACGGCCTGGAGAGACGTAGAATAGTAGCTTCTTTTTTTATTCTTAATAATGAAAAATAAACTGTCAGGAAGAACATTTCAAACATTTGTCTGACCACGCGCATCCTATTTTGGCAACGATAAAAGAGCGTCAAACAAGAAGCATTGCGATTCACTCACCCATTTGCCTCAGCCTCGGCGCTAAAATCTTGCTTACTATGATGCTTACTACGCCGCATAAAGCATAATATCAGCCAAAGTACTTCGGACAAATATCTGCAAATTTCCTACCCCAGTGAGGCCTGTTTGCAACTGCACGCAACAAATTTGTGGTTTCTTTCCATTTCAACAAAAATTGTTCTAGTTTAGGGCAAAGCATGGACAAGTGCTGCCATCTGTATTTCAGGTCGTGAACCTTTCCCTGGAGATTGCAGTGAAAGAGCCAGAACTGTGCGGCGGCAGCGAAATAAAATGCTCGTAATGAACCGGGTTTATTAGAAGAAGAAACCCGGTTTTATCCTATAAGCCATTTTTAATTGGGCGGCCACCTTTGTTATTAGCGTGTGAAATATATATGCAATGACATGTCCACCAGCCTGCTAATACCAGTCTACATGTCAGCAGAAAGCTCCTGTCTTATAAGCTTGATAGCAAACGTTATTTGCGCATTTGGCCTTGTCAACGTAATTCGGTTCTAAATTTTGCCTAGTTCGCACTAACTGGCAATGGTGCGTAGTGAACGACGTCCATTTTAGGGCCTGGAATATGTAACCAGTCTCTTTCAATTCTTTTCTTTTTTTTTCTGTTTACTCTGTGGTTCCAGCAGTGTCCCGTCTATATTTTATCGACTGTCGGCCGGTCGATAACGGTGGAGGCTAAGAAAAAGAATAGATAAATAGAGCAAGAATAGTCGCTTCATTGTATGGCCTACGTTTCTGAAAGTCTGGTAAATGGTCCGTGGCACTCGGGCAAAGCAATGCCGGTAAGTCTCGCAAGGGTAGAACTACATACAGCCAACAACATATATTCATCCTCCTTGTCTTATTTTTATATACATATGCATGATCGCTGATAGTGTCCTTTAAATATGTTCGACAAAGATGAAATATAGAATTTATCCGTGCCAAATTGAAGTAACTCTATCATATACTATAACGTACCTAAAAACTGGCTAGCGCCGTCTCTCTTGTTGACGCGCTTACGGAATGTTCCTGTTGACGGGGGAGGCACCTCAAATCATCGTCGTGCGTTCATTTTTCTTAGCGACGCGGTGCGGATCGAGTGGCGGTTGCGAAACGACAGGGCGGAAACGCGCGGACAACAACTAAGTAAAAAGCTCATTAGTAGCACCTCAAAGTCGGTTCCGCCCAATTCCGGCAAGAAAGAGAGATACAGCAGGAATGAGCCAAGCCTGGTTTTGTTTTCTGGGGATAGGAGAGACAAATGATTCGCCGGCTGCCGCGTAGGAGGCATCACGAGTACACTTGCTGACCGAAAGCCGACTGTGTGGGAACGAGGCATGCCGTCTCCACTGGCTCTCTCACGCCGCCTGAACTGGAAGGAAGTTTATGCTTTGTGCAAGCGGCGTGTGCAGACGCTCTTTCCATCTATTACTGCGCACTCGCTGACAAACGCTGCTCCTGCAGCTTCAACAGCAACTGTCAAGCGTATACCGCAGAACCGCGAGATCCTCATTTTTCCTTGTTTGCTTGTTTGTTTTCATGCTTGCTTCCATGTTTGTTTGTTTGTTCGTTTGCTTACTTGCTTTCTGTATGTCTGTATTTTACTGCGAATGAAGTTTCGAAACTGCGTTTGCTTTTTCAGTCCGTCCTTTCAGTTACATTGCCAAGTCATAGCCGTTATTTATCATCGATGTCTTGTCAGGCCCACTCCTTGTTCCTCGCCATATGCTAAATACACATGGCGAAGAAAAACTGAACTCGGCCCAGAACCTCCACTGGTGATCGAAGGTGTGCCCATATTCAATGTGTAGTTAGAAGCATAAAGCGCTAACCACTATGCGCTGAGGAGTGGCTTTGACGCGTGCTCATATGTGCAGAGCCTTGCGTATAGCACAGACTCTGAGAGTCCTGGAAATTGTTAACATGTGTTGGAGGCTGCAACATGCATTACCGTAGGGGATAAAGATGACATTGTGCACAGCTAAAAAACTAAAATTATTTGTTCAACGTATGGCGGTATGTGCTGTGAAAGCTTGCTGCTGTCACTATAAATGAGTTCTGAGCCGGAGAAATCACTGAACACTGCTAACGCTATTTTTTTTCCTTAACAAAAACGGGAACTGATGGCGGATCCATTCAGTCTTCGTGACACTGCGTTGTAAGTGCAGTTTGTCTATTTGCAGCTTGAACGATTGGTGTATACACGTGCATCGAAATTACCGACTATTCCGCTGCATGTTGTGTTTAGTATACTATACAGCGAAATCAGCGATCCGCGATACACATTGCGTGCAATAGCGCGCATTACCAGCTGTATAGCCTGCCTGTAGTATTACATTCACCGTCTAGTTAGCAAGCCCATTTACTGCAGCCTCTTCCTCGACTGTACTTCGCCAGTGGGAGGCGGCTTGACGACACCCATCGGCTGCAATTAAGCAATGTTCCTAGGTTATTCTTCAAATGAGGATTTGCTGCACAATCGCCTGCTCATTTTAGCCGAAGAAACTGGAATTCTAGTGCCCGTTTACAGAAATTCTAAATAATAGGTGACCAGCAGCGTTACTGGAGGGCGTTAAATAACGTTACTTCGGTCGCACAGCTGCGCTGCCGCGTTCTACTATAGGTCAAGGCGATGATGAGGTTAGAGTAATGGGTCGATTGTAAACGCGAAGGTTAGTAAAATAAATTATCTAAACCTTGGAAAACCCGCCCGGCGAACAGAGGCTGCCCGAGTTACTCGAATTCCACGAGATACTTAATGTCAGTTCCACAGAACGACGTGTTCAGTCGAACTAATTGGTAATGGCGTCACAGGCATGCTGCGCTTCGAACAATACCCAATAGTGTAGAGAGAACGCTGTATACGCTACTCTCTACTATTGGTTCCTGCCTACAGCGCTTCTTGCATTTGCATGTCCTGCCCAAGGCATGTGCTCGATTACCGCGTTGAATGCAGTGCTTTTCACGAATGCATGCCGTGTTTCCGCAGTCAATGTTAGTATATGCACTACTAACATGTACATGTAAGTATGTACATGTCTTAAGCCTTTATTGGAATGTAGCCTCTTGGTTTACGACCTTTTCTGCGATGTTTAATGACCAAGAGTTCCGACTTGGCTGCCGAGCATTTCAGCCCCATGTCTTTCAGTGTGTTCTCCACAACATATACACTTTCTTGTAGTCTGGTCTCTGTCAGTCCTACATTACCCTTGGCACTCCAAATGGTTATGTCGTCGACATATACGAGATAATGTACACCCACGATTTTCTCTAAATTACTTGCAACCTTAGACATTGCTAAATTGAATAGCATGGGCGAGAACACAGTTCCTTGGGGAGTGCCCCTGTTTCCCAAATTCTTAGCTTCTGACTTAAGTTCTCCCACGATGAGGTTGGCTGTTCTGTCTCTAGGAAAGTCCTTAATCATGTTAAAAAGCGTCTTACCTAACCCCATCTCCGAGAGAACGTCATGTATTACCTTATGTTTTAAACGATCAAAAGCTTTTTCCACATCCATACCTAGAAGAGCTTTCGTGTGCGTTGGGCAGGCCTGTACGAGTTGGTGTTTGATTAAGAGCATAGCATCCTGGGTTGACAACCCGGGTCGAAAGCTAATGAGGTTGTACGGGAGGATGTCGTTCTGCTCAACGTATTTCGTGACCCGATTGAGGATGACATGTTCCATGGCTTTGCCTAGACATGACATCAAAGAAATAGGACGGAGGTTGTCCAGAGTTAATTGTTTGCCTGGCTTAGGTATGAGGATAGTATTGGCCACCCTCCATTCCTCTGGGTGACGTGACTGGATTATTCGTGAAGTTTAACATTTTACCCTACAAGATGAAACTCAATTTTCAATTTTCAGTAGGGCTGGGTTCTTCACTTACAGGATAGCTGACACAATAATTTTTAGACAGAAATTAGTTTTGGTGCTAGAGCAACAAACCTTGTCGCTCAATGTGACCAGCTGTTATGTTCAGCGCAGAATATAGAAAACGGCACAACACAATAAAACAAAAGTTTTTCCCGCCTACCACCGCGCAATTCATAGTAACGAGGCCGCACGTAATGCAATCTTAAGGTCCCAAAATGAGACGTGCGGCGGACAAAAAAAAAAGCAATGTTTTTATCACACACTCAAATGAGCGAGCTCACGGTCGCAAGGAATTATTCTCGTCTCGGCTGATAGCCCCACGCTGCTCTTAGTTCGCGTCTTTGTGTGCCCGCACTCTACCGCTGCACCCGCGAAGGCGTTTGTGCGAAAGGGCAATTCCTACCGCTGAAATCATCGCATTGCCGCAATTACTTCGAATTGAATCAATAAAAACTCGAAATATTTTTGAGTCGTACGTATTCTACACTGTCATTGAAACAGATATACGCAAGGCATGAACTCAGCCACTAACCAACTTACACAACGACAGAGGAAGTTCATCCACATTTCTTATTTTCAATATTTTAACGCTGATGTCTGTTAGCTTCCATAGAGTAGGCGGCCGAAGTCTAAAACTTCGCTTGGACTTTGATATCGAGTGTATCGGTTAGCAGCAGAGTCTAGGTAGGAGCTCATGTAGGTCATGTCGGTCACGTTGCAGATGCCACAAGACTGCGGTGATGTATATATATATATATATATATATATATATAGAGAGAGAGAGAGAGAGAGAGAGAGAGCTCGTGTACCCCGAGCGCTGAATCATTTTGAGAAGGCATAAGCACGCGCGCGGATTACGGCACGCGGCGAAAGAAATGTGGTAGCATAGTATGCGTTGCTTCGCCGAGTTCTCTGAGCTTTTGTTGGAGGGAATGATATACATATATCGTACACTCTCTCGAGCCGAGGCCAACTACTCTACTTCAGAGAAAGAATGCCTGGCAGTCGTGTGGGCAACGACAAAATTCCGGCCTTACCTTTACGGCCGTCCCTTCAAAGTGGTGACTGATCATCACTCGCTGTGCTGGCTGGCAAATCTCAGAGATCCGTCTGGCCGTCTTGTCTCGGTGGCTTTTGCGCTTGCAGGAGTTTGACATCACTATTGTCTACAGGTCCGGGTGCAAACACGAAGACGCTGATGCGCTTTCCCGCGCACCTGTGGGACACCCTGCTCTGAGCTTTGAGGATGACGATGGTTTTCTCGGGGCCATTTCTGATGCTGACTTCATGTCCAGGCAGCGAGCAGACAAAGAATTACAGCCTGTTATCGACTACCTGGAAGGTCATGGATCTCAACTTCCTCGGCATATTGCTCGCGAGTTATCCACCTTCTCTCTCAGAAGGGGCATCCTGTATAAGAAAAATGCCCGTGGCCGTGACAAAGCCTTTCTCCTTGTTGTGCCTACTGACATGCGTGACGACATCCTCTTTGCATGCCACGACGAAGCTACGTCAGGACACTTGGGCTATTCGCGGACTCTCGCGAGGGTGCGCCAGCAGTACTACTGGCCACGACTTTCGTCTAGCGTACACCGCTATGTGAAACGCTGCCGCGAGTGTCAGCGCCGCAAGACACCACCTGTGAAGCCTGCGGGCCTACTCCAACCAATTTCACCACCTAGGACCCCGTTCGACCTCGTGGGAATGGACCTTCTAGGACCTTTCCCTTTGTCCTCCGCTGGAAACAAATGGATTATCGTTGCAACGGATTACCTCACTCGTTACGCCGCGACAAAGCACTGTCCCGCGGCACGGCTTCCGAAGTCGCAAAGTTTTTCGTACACCACATCGTCCTGCGGCATGGCGCCCCGTCGTGTGTGATCACGGACAGGGGCACATCCTTTACAGCACGCGTGATGGAGGACATTTTCATACTGAGCTGCACGAGTCATCCGAAAACAACAGCCTACCATCCACAAACGAATGGACTGACGGAGAGGTTAAACAAAACCATTGCAGACATACTGTCAATGTATGTGGACGTGCAGCATAAAACTTGGGACGAGATTCTTCCGTACATCACGTTTGCCTACAATACGGCAATACAGGAAACAACGCGATTTTCACCTTTCCGTCTTGTTTACGGTCGCAACGTGCAAACCATGCTCGACGCTATGCTTCCGTGCGACACAACCGATGACATTGCTCCAGACGCCGAGCTCTACAGAAAGTGAGAGAGGCATAAAGGAGAGACCCAGTACGCCGAAGAAGCCCGCCAACTGGCTCGCGTAAACATCAGTTACCAACAAGGTGCCGATGCACGACGTTACAACCTCCGCCGTCGAGACGTTGCCTACCACCCCGGCGACCAAGTCTGGGTGTGGACCCCTATTCGACGTGCCGGCTTGTCGGAAAAACTTTTAAGCCGCTATTTCGGACCGTACAAGGTTCTGAAACGTGTCAGTGACGTTACGTACGAGGTATTTCCGGACGGCGCCTTGTCTTCGCGTCGACAGCTTCGGCCCAAAATTGTGCACGTCGTACGGCTGAAGCCGTACTTAACACAGTAGCTCTTGTTCCGGTGTGGCATCGAGTCGATGCTTTCAGAAGGGGGGGCAGGGGGGGGGGGGGGACTAATGCCACCTAGTGTTTTGGGGAGAAAACAGACGGAGAAGACGAGGAAAGTAGAGGATCTGACTGAACGGTTTTGAGCCAGGACTAAACCACCTTGTCACCTTGTTCGCCTTGTCGTCCAACCGCGTGACAATATAGGTATTGTTCAGCATTTATGCGGGCTTCATCATCATCTGTACAAAGCCATCATCAATCATCGACTCGTGTTCGCTGTTACGTCAGCGCCATCTTTCCTTCTTGGAAAAAAGCGTCGTCTCGACCGTGGTATTTCAATATATATATATATATATATATATATATATATATATATATCTATTGGAACAACTGTATGCAAATTTCGTCACCGGCTATTCCACAACATGTCAAAGGAAAAGATATACCAAAGGATATCGTTCCCTCCAACAAACGCTCAGAGAACTGGGCGAAACAACGCATACTACTACCACATTTCTTCAGCAGCCCTAATACTCGCGCATGCTTATGCCTCCTCCAAATGATTCTGAGCTCGGGGTACACCAGCGGCGAGATGATCTGGCAGAGTGGACCACCAAAGCAAGCATATTGTAGGGTATTCCTTTAGCTCAGTTCTATTCCTTTTTCATCATCCATCATTCGCGGCCGACCAATCACGGTGATACCAATGACAAGCGTAGCTCGGGCCACTGACGAAGAGCGGAAAGGAATAGCGCTGGAAAACAATCGTCATATATGATCCCGTTTCAGTTTTGAAGTAGAATTTTATGAAAAACAAGAATAAAACTGAACCGCCATCAGGAAGACGTCAGATTTAAAGCTAAACAATTCCGAAATAAAAAGACCTCTGTTTTCTTTATTTCGTTCTTTTTCCTTACTCTCTCTCTATCGCACTACAGCTGCCTATGCTGCTACTCTATCTGTCCCAGCCGTGAGTTAATAAGTAATTCCGCTCGTACGGCAAAGATTTCCGCCGCCACTTTGTTCTCTCCCAACCTTCATTACAACAATGCTTTTTTTTTCGCGGCTACACCTGCTGTATAGTTCTACTCTGAACAATTTCAAGGAACGTACATGCCGTGCAGAACGACAGTGTGCCACTGCACGGAAGAAACAAGCGCTACACGTTCAGAAACGTAGTCATTGCATCCTTACATCAGAAGCAGGAGGAGGATATCCTTTGGCATATCTTTTCATGTGACAAATGTTGTGGAATAGCCGGTGACGAAATTTGCATACAGCTCCAACATAAGTAAATAAATAAATGAAATGAAAGGCGGAGTTGGACAACATAAGCGACGCGGGACAAGCATAAAAATAAATTTTCTCAGCCAGTTTATTATGAAAGTGTCATTGCTAACATGGCAACCTGAAGTGAGAAGAGAGATCTAGTATGCAAAAGGTAAAACGCACCAGAGCCGGCACGAATAAGCTGTTGGTCATCGTAGCCGCTCGCCGAAAGGTAAAATACAACTAATTGTGTAACAAAGCGGAGAAAAGACTGACAAAGCACTCATAAAGAGAGGAGAAGCTCGTAAGGTAAGCCCTGAGAGTCAGTAACAGCATCGAGAGCCGCACCTTAATAGGTGTACAAGAACCCTTTATTCCCGCATCCTTATAACATGCAGGCGATCGATAAGCACCTGCAACGGGGGCACCCGAACGACTCGATTGAGCATTCGCCGATTCCCACCGAAAGTAGGGAAAAAAAGCTATCCTGTTCAGTGCTTATGCATATACGCCATCCCTCCAGAGAATGTGGGCTCCATGCTGGCGGGTGTCTTCCGCAATACGGGATGGCGCGCACGCTTTAAATGGACTCCGCGCCACGCAAATATTCTTCGGTGCAAGCAGGGCCCACGTAAATATTCACATTCTAGAAAAAAGAAAAATCTCCCAATTGCGCAATCCTGTCTCCCAACTTGATAATACTGACCGTCAGAGGAGGATGGAAGGTGTCTGAAAGTTTGTCTTCAGGGGTCTCAGTAAACTGGGTCGTCGATTTTATCACTTGCCGAAACTGGCAGATTTGAAAAAAGAACTTTGAAGAAAAGAGCAGCAAGAGCACAACTCCTTCGTCGAGTTCTCCATCTAACGCTTTCTTTCCTTGGTATAACCAACATCGGTGTTTGCGAAACCAATTGGCTTCAAAGTGAAGCCCAGATCTTTCACAATATATGATATAGTGTTGCTTTGAGAGAATAAGTGGTTGCTCAAAAGGCAAGTTCTTTACAAACATGGCACGTCAGGAGTACTTGACTAAAGCCGGCCCCAAATCCTCTGTCCAATAAACAGAAACAATCCGAAGAAAGCGTTTCCTATCGCAAACGGCTTTTTTTCCGGCCAGGTCTCCTGTCTACTACCTGTCGCAATGTATTAAGATAGTTGCCTCACGTTTGGAGCACGGTGAAGTTGTTGAGGGAGATTAGACACCAAATGGTCTCCTAAAGATTGTCCGCCGGCCGTGGATAGATCTCTGTGGTTGCAGCGGCGCAGGCTAAGTTATATTTTGCAGGAAATCAGTTTTTCATTCGCCGTTCTTTGGGCAACGGTGTCCCGGACTAGGAACCTGACCATGTCTTCCCGTAACCCAAGGTTTACTTTCTTATTTTCAATAAAAGTTTTATATCATTATATTCGCCGTTCATGAATTTCGGTGTTACCAGTCGTATCTCATCGCAGCTTCGGTGGACCAAGCTGATCCTTTCATTCGTTTGCGACCCGGTCGATTATTCTTGTAATATGAACAAATCATATTAAATTGTCTTTCACAAAAGATGCAAAGCTTTAAATAAGATCCAAGCCCAATGATAACGTGCGCAAGGACCACCATATCTTCCGTGGCAATCGATAGCAATTAATCGATTACAGAGAGTAGGAGACAGATCCATAAGCGTTGAAAGGACTTATTCAAATTGTATATGAGTGATAGCGGAAACCGAAACCATTGGCAATTGTTTGGAATTTCATTACTGCGTCCATTAGTTATCGCCTGCTCCAGGACGCGGTCCCACAATGGTCGCTAGGTCAATGAACACACATGAACGAGCTGCCTTCCTGATAGGCATATATTCTTAAGGTTAATCGCTATTCATCTGAAATGTTCTCGGGGCTGTGAGAGATGAAAGCGAGTCATTTTGAGCGCGCGTGCCCTGCTTGTTTTATTGCGATAGCAATTATATGGACACTGCAAGTGAATTTTCGCCGTCGGCGTCGGCGCCAGCCTATACACTGCAGCAGGTGTACAGCAGCACTTAGACGCTACACTACCCACCACCGGTGTCAGCATCAGCGTCGCCGTGAGGTTCCATATACATTTCTTTTGATATCGTTATTCTTGGGTGCTGTTTTTCTTTGATTTACATATTTCGAACAGATGTGTAACCTTAAACAATATAAGGAAGGATCACTGCGAAATGTTAATACTGTTATTGTTTGCCCTGACCGTTCATGGAAGTGGAAGTTGTAACAAATACGCTTCAATGGTGTTTAAACTTTTTGGCAGCTTCACTTCAAGGGTCAAGCATTCACAGCAGTATCAATGCTTGGTGGTTCGCACGAACTCCTCAAGCGTTGTTCTAATTATACTCGGATGCGTCATGGCGCAACGCAGCAGGCAAGGTGACTGTTGTTTGGGCTTGGCAGAAAGGGACAGCGAGCCGGCAGCTACCGGGAATCTCACAAGAGTGGCGTAACAAGAACTGCCGCATTGGAGGTGTCGTACCTCGTTGGTGCTCGAGATGAGACCGACGGGAAACCGTCGGTGTTCATCAGCCCTCGGTGAAATGTTAGAAAACGTTACCTTGGTGTTAAATGTCCTCTTCGCTCAGACCAGCGCAAACACACAGCAGCTCAACAGGAAGGCTTATAGTGGCTCCTGGCTCCACCACTGAGACTACTGAGCGGAGCGCTGATGGTGCGTCCACTTCGCTTCATCGCTTTTGCAGTCTAGCTCACTAAACGTCTCTGCAGACGCTCTAGCTCTACCTGCGCGAATGGCGCCGTCGATAGCGGGACAGCCGAGGAGTTGTAAAGAAAAACTTTCTTTTTTAACCTCCTTCGGGTCAACAAAAGAATGCCGACCATAGGGCCAACGGAGACGGCACAAACACACCTCGAGTGTCCGCATAATTTACATCTGAATGAAATTAGCAAAACCAAATACGCTTACAACAACGAAAGCAATTGTTTCAAACAATTTCCTTTTTATTGCGATAGCAATAAGAGGAATCGCCGCATATTGTCATCCGCATGAAATCATCAAAACCAAATACGCTTACAACAACGAAAGCAATTGTTTCAAACAATTTATTTTTATTGCGATAGCAATTATATGGACACTCCAAGCGGATTTCTGCCATCTGCGTCGTCGTCGCCGTCGCCGTGAGGTGCCGTATAAAGTTCAATTGCGATAAAATCGCCGCCGCGCGCCATATGCTGTTTGTGCGAGTGAAAGCCGGTGAGGGACATGCGCTTTCGCGGAGAGTGAAGGCACGGCGGATAGCAAACACGCCACCTTCCGTCATGCAAAAGGCCCAGAGGGGATGGGAAAAAGGGAGGGGAAGCGACGTTTAGCTGCGGTACCAAATGCGTATCTGGCGACCGGGCGCAAGGGGAACTGGCGACTCGATGACCAAGACTCGATGACCAAAGGAGGAAAGCAGCTCGGGAGGGACAGGGTGTGGCTTGTACTCTGCCAGCAACTGCGCACTTGTACTTTGCGCAGCTCCGGGCTGTCGCGCTCACCGTCTCGTGAAAGCGATCTCCACTAGGCTTCGACTTTTGTATGCGCTGTGCTTTCGCCGCTCAGTTTCCGGTGAAGCGATAGACCGCACGCACCTTCGCTCGCTGCTTCTGGCGCGCTGGCTCACGCCAGCGTTCCGACACTGGTTGTCTGCGGTCATCGAGTGTGATCTATTGATGTTTGCTTGTGCGCGCTGACACCATGCTTGGTAATTCAGTTAGTAAGCGAATGTGTGAAAGCTTATGCAGCCGATAAAACTACTACCCTTACTCCGTCTAGATCTGCACTAGTAAATTTGATATCGCAATTGATGCTTCGCCTTTCGGCCGAAACTGCGACCTTTTTTTTTTCGAACGTTGTAGCTATAGTACACTGTAATTAATTTCGAAATGAGACAGTACTATGCTGATGAAGAATGATGATTATCATCGCCACCTATGTACTAGCGATGACTGATTAGCTTTACGGAAATTGAAGTATAATGAGGGAAAGTATAATGACGGAAATATGAAGTTTAGTGACGTGCGAAATCTGATGAAGGAAGCTTCTACTAATTCATGCCTTCTCAATCAAGCATTTCCGTGCTTGCTTAACCACCATAACACTGGCGATAATCTTTTCCCATAATGGTATGAAACTGAGCACCTATAGCATCGTTTCTCTTTCTCGTTCCTCGGAGAATTCATCGAAGAACCGTTGCCCAATGCCTTGCCCCTCCTCCTCCCCTTAACTATCCCTTTTCGTTTTAACAGCGGAGCTGTTTAGGCCGGCTGTTATTCCGTTAGTCGTCAATCAATAAATTCCGGATAAATGCTGGAGATGACATTATAGTGCCATGGCCGCTGGATAAAAAAAGGTACCTTTTTTTTTATCCAGCGGCCGTGGTAGTGCTTAGCCTAGCCCAAAAGCCAGGACTAGCTAGGTGCCCATCAGCTCATCTGTCTCCTTAGCATTGCGCCTCCAATGCATGCTACGGTAGTTTTTTGTTATCTTATCAAAAAGAAACATACAACCACATTCGGTGGAAGCGAGCACCTTATAGACGACAGACCGATCCAGTATTGTAAATCGTGATTCCATGGACATCCTTTCGCCCTCACCCCCCCTCACCCAGCCCGCCTATGTTAGAAACGTTTAAATGGTGTAGTGGCATTGAGAGCTTCGAAAATAATTGCTAAATTCTCGTTTTCTCCTCCCTATTTTCATGCGTCGCACAATTCTCGTAGTTCACTTTCCATGCCTCCTCGGTGAATAATAGGAGATACGTTGTTCACATTTCGATGAAATAAGAGTCACGTTGTGAGTTTTGGAAGAAAACGTTTGCCTGTATAGCTTAATTGCCGTATTTGTAAAGAATTGAACCTGGTAGCGAGTTCACATTAAACTGGACAGGGATGATTCTAGGTGCTATGTGTTGAGTAAGTTCAACTTTTCTGGATTAATTATAAATTTTCCAAATAATAACTGCATACTCGTTTTCTGACCATTTTCACGCACTCCGCGAAGCACGTATTAGGTTTTCCCAATGTTCTTGTTGAACAAACGAGACAACTGGTTTGTATTCGTTGAAAATACGGGGCAGTGTACGTTACGGCGGAAGAGCAGGCGAAGCTCGAAGCATTCGGGTCTATTACGGCGTTTGCAGTAAATTACATATGCAAGTGCTCCAAACCGTTAAAAGTGTATTTTTCTATGAATGACGCCGAATCCAGTCAGCTTACCTTTGAGAAATTCTACTGCCACCGAGAAAAGATTTTGTAAAAATGGGGTAAGATTATTTCCATTGTGACGATGAGAGCTGATCTGCACCTAAAGTTGAATTTTTGTAGGTAAAGTGCGGCCTTCACAGAAATTTCTCCAACAAAGTGCTCAAAAGCATTCCACGATGGCAACGTTTTAAAGCGTTCGTGTACCTTAAAGGGGTCCTGAAGCACTTTTTGAACATACTAAGAAGAATAGTAAGTGTCGTAGAGGCTGCTGTGAGTATGTGAGCCAAATATTACTGCCCCTCATGCCGCAGGAAATTTGCAATCTCGTGTAAAAAGCAGCGAAAAATTGCTTGCGCTCGCTTCCCCAATGTCATCATGCAGCGTCATCGCAAGCATCTGGCCACACCAGCGCTATTGGCTGATTTTGTGATCGCGAGAGCGTTCTCAGTAATACACAATTGTTAATTTTGATTAAAAAAGACGCAGTTTCATCCGAAAGAGCAAGCATCGATTCCGACGGCAAATTAGTGGACAGCTATCGGCATACGTATTGAGGATAGTAATTTTATCCGCCGTATACACCTCGAAACATAGGCATACTAACTAAATTAACACGCATTGTGTCACGCGCGCACAAGCAAACATGAACACATCTCACTCAGTGACCGCGGAAAGTCGCTGTCAAAACACTGCAGTGAGGAAGCGCGGCCGCAGTAGCGAGCGCATTGACCTACATCGCATCAACGGGAACTAAGCTGCAGATCCCTCTCAAGACACAGCGGCCCGGGCCGCACGGTGTAGAACGTGCCCCACCCTCCTCCCTCTAACCTCCCCCCGGAGCCTTGCGCGCGACGAGAGGGTTTAGCGCGATAGAGAGGGTTTCCGGCTGCCAGCTGCGGTGAGGAAGAGAACCTGTCAAGCGCCGACGCCGGCGCGCAACTGTGGAGTTTTCGCGTACGACTACAGCCACACCGACGGCGACACGAGTCAGGCAATGTAAGCTTCGCTTGAAAACGGCGTGCGCGGAGCGGGTGAGGTGGAAACCCTTTCAATCAGCTGTGGGTGAGGAGGGTTTCCGGCCACCTGCAGCGGGTGCACTCAAAAAAAAAAAAAGTTTACACCCTTTGGGTCATATCTTGTCCTCAAACAATAATCGTCATCCGTCTTGTCCGCATTTCCTTTCTTTAACGCTGCGAGCCCGGTACTTCCTAGTCACGAAAGGCTTGCACGTTATCGGCGTGACACAGCATCTCGGCAGGAAAGTAGCGAGCACTGAGTTTTCAAGAAAGGAAGCGCAAGCAAGGCAGGATGAGGAGGAGGGAGAAACTTTATTTAAGGCCAGCACTGACGGCCCAGTAAAGAAGAGCGCTAGCTCCGCTAAGGCCCACTGATGATCCCGCTGAGTCCGAGTGAAGCCAAGCACTCCAGTAAGGAGGGGGAGGGTAAGGGAAATAAGGAGAGGTAATGGCAGTGTTGCATGAGTACAGGATGTCTTCCGTCTCTGCCTTTATCTCTAGACAGTTCGGGCACTTAGCTGTGCTAAGGCCATCCGAAGTTGCAGAACATGAGTGGGATGAGGAGAGTGTTGGTCTGAACTTTGCGAATGACATGTGCTTGTTCCGTGTTTAGTGAAGGGTGAGGGTTGGGTAAAATAGTGCGGTTTTCCCTGATGTTCTTGTAGTGTTCAGCTATTTGCTTTTTGTACGTGGCAGTGTCTTCCACTTTCGTTGAATTTGCCCAGGAATCGAGGGCGCCCGGAGGTTAATTTCGCGGGCACGTTGATGTACCAGCTCATTTCCCTCAATCCCAGCATGAGCAGGTACCCAACGCAGGGTGATTGTAATAATCTGGATACTGTTACAGGATTCTATTAGAATGTCATGTAGGTGGGTTTCCAGTAGTCAGCGTTGTATGTTGCGAATGGCTTTGCTGGATTGGGGTATAAATGTTGATGCTATTCGACTTGTGCTTAGTGAGTATAGAGAGGCCTCTCGTATGGCATATATTATCACCTGAGTTTCTAGAGCGTCTATGTTGGGAGGGATGGAAAACGGTCCAGCTGTTTGGGTGATCGGTGCTGTCTGTCCGGGTGTATAGATGTATATTGCATACGCTTATGACTCCATGTTAGAGCGTGTGGCGTCCGCGTATATCGCAATGCAATTTCTGTCTCTGTGGTGATGTTTTGCTTGCGCTTGACGTCGACCGTCATGTAGGCGAGGCGTCATATTTTTTGGTATGTTTGGAAATGCAATGTTGCCTTGCACACACGCACCTGCCGGTGAGCATGTATTTATTTGCGCATGATAAACCTTCTTGCGTGGCAGTAAAACGTTATCGAGCCCTTTCGGCATGTATACGAAATCGCTCTGCCAACTCTTCCTTGCTGAGGATGCGTTTTAGCGGCATTCTTATCCTTCCGTTGCACACCGCCACCATTTTCGACCAGCCAGCGCAAGCTAAGTAAGGCGAAGCGGAACAATCAGAGAGGCCGGCACCACCCTCTTCATGCGGCTATCTATTTTCACTGTGCTGGCTCGGTCCCATCGAAACCCTCTTCACTAGAGCATGCTCCTCGCCTCTTGTCAGCCAATTAGATAAGAAAAACCGCTGAGTGTAGGCAATGTTATTGGTTTTGAAAGCGAACAAAGGTGACCTCCTATAAACGAGGAAAGTGTTTGATTGGCTTGTTCAGACAACCCTGCGGGTCACCGCCCGATGCTTGCGTTGGTGTTTACGTTAATTTGACGTCAGAAGTTTGGAATCAAAGCAGTTTGGAATCATTTACGTTATTGCGCCCCAGAACTGGCAGCTATTGATGTTGCTCTGAAGTACGTACACGAAGAATTAAACGCACTGAAGGTCGTCATTCTTACAGACTTCCGTGCTGCCCTCAGAAGACTGAGACAAGATGCCGATAGCCCAATTTTATGCAGTATTCAAGAAACTTCCGGCAAAATTACTTCGTGTGGAGCGTCCCTCATTGCTCAGTGGATACCCTCGCACGTGGGAATCACTGGAAATGAAGTGGCTGATCACCTCGCTTGAAGTGTGCCCACCACGAATGTGACTGCCGTGACATTTCTTGCATGTTTGAAAACGCTCGTCTTCTGATACGCCGACACCTCCTAAAGCAGCACCCAGACCGGCGTGTTGCAGACGGATCATTCCCTCCCCGTGTTCGTGGTCGAGGCTTGCCCCGTCGTGCTAGAGCACTGTTATATAAGTTAGGGGTTGGGTCTGTGTTGGTACGCGAACGAGTATACCGACAAGGAGGTGTGGACCAGCCCGTCGTGTACGTTTTGTGGCTCCCGTGAAACAATTGAACATCTCATTTTAGAGTGTTATGCATTCGTTGGGCAGCACGCATTGCTAATAAGGAATATGGGCTTATTAGACTGCAATGTGCGACCCTTGACGATTGCCTATTTCCATGGGTGTGCGCTTCCCGACGTGACCATGGCCCATCGAGCCCTGCTAACTTTTCTGAGGGACACTGACTTGGCCTCCCGTTTATAGACATTATTTGTATTTTGTTTTGTTCTGTCTGTGTCTCTGTCATTTCTTTATTTTCTCTTTTGTTTCCTCATATTTTCATTTCCTGTATTCCCTCTTCCTGAAAGAGTAGGCAGGCGTGGTGCCCCTCTTGGTGGCAGTTGTCAGCTTGCTTCCTTCCTATTTCCTTCATGTCCTTGTGTTATATGTGTACATACCAAATAATAACAAAGTAATAATAGTAATAATATAATAATAATAATAATAATAATAATAATAATAATAATAATAATAATAATAATAATAATAATAATAATAATAATAATAATAATAATAATAATAATAATAATAATAATAATATATCAGTAGATTCAGGGCGGCCTGGTGAAGGGTGTTGAGTGAAGATTCAAGTTTTCGAGCTTGTGTTAGTGTTATCGTTAGGAACGGGGCGGTATACAGAAGCCTGCTATAAACGAGCCTGCATGTATAACGTTAGCGTTTGCCTTGTTGTTGTGATTTACGATAAGCCCGAGTATCCGGCACGATATCACCTTTGGTATCTGTGTGCCTAATAGGTTTAGTTGTATCAGGGCGTTTGTTTTGGTATTGTGTTCGATTCATGAGGAGGAGTTCCGCCTTTTCTGCTGAAGGTTGGAGTCCAGCTTTGATTAAGTGGTCAGCGATAGTGTCTGTATACGCCTTTCTGGAGGATTGTTTCGACGTCCCCTGGACATCCGGCTTCACACCATAGGGTAATGTCGTTGGCGTAGAAAGTATGATGAAGGTTGAGGATTGTGGATAGCTGCCTTGACAGTGCTGTCATGCAAAGATTAAAGAGGGTGGGACATATAATCGATCCACGGGTAATATTGAAGGGGAAGAAAAGCGACTGCGCGGCCTTGAAGCGTGCTGTCCTACTTTTGAGGAAGCTGCGTATGCATTTGTACATGTTGGCGCCGCATCCAGTTTCGTGAACCTATTTGAGTATGTGATCGTGTGTAACGTTATCAAATGCCTTTTTTATACCTATTGCGAGAAGTGCTTGGATCTGTGCTGTCTTTGGTTGCAGAAGTGTGTTCTGTAGTATGAGAAATAAGTCCTGCGTGGAAATGTTCTTGTGGTGCCCTATGAGCTGGTGCGGAAAATGTTTCGTGTTCTCCAGGTGTTGTTCTAGTCTGTTCTATGCAAGCCGTTCCATTGTTTTGCCCACACACGACGTTAAGGATATTGGTCTGAGGTTGCAAAGCCTAGCTTTTTTGCCCTTGATTTGGGGGTCATTGTAATGTGAGATGTTCTCCATTCGTCTGGGAGTGAGCCCGTGTTCCAGTGCTCGTTTATGTGCGAGAGCAGCGTTTCTTTGTCCCCATGAGGCAGATTGCGCAGAAGAGTATAAGTGATGCCGTCAGGGCCCGGCGCCAACGTCCTATTGTTTCCTAATAAAGCTATGTTTAGTTCTGCCATAGTGAAGTCGCCGTCAATGTTGTCGTTTGGGCCCGCACCCATGTAGTCTGTGTACAGTGACTGATGTGCTGCAGGCATGTAAAGGGTCTGAAGTTTCTCGAATATTTTGTGTATACCTTGTGCGCTGGCGTGTTTCTTTATTGTAGGGATCACATGTTTCTTTGTGTCGAGCAGGGCACGCAAAAGATGCCACGTGTGTTTTTTGTGTAACGCATTTGCGATGGTGTCGCAAATATGGTTCTATTCTGTGTGGTCGAGCAACCGGGCATTATTTATCGCTTGAGTTGTTATATCATCTACCCTTTTACGATGCTGATTGTTATGCGGTTGCTTGTATAAGGCTCTCAGAAGCTTTTTGCGTTTTTTTCCAGACACGTGTGAGGTGCGGGTCGGGCCGGTCTGCCGGCGCTGAAGTTATATGCTTGTCTGTAGCTACTGTCTTAGTTTTATGAGGCCTTTAGCTGACCTGGCTAAGTCCAGTGTGAGTCATATTCTGTCTCAGTTTCCGAAATTTGTACGAATATGTGAAGGTGAATGTAGCATGGCGTTTTTCAGGTGTCATGTGTATAGTGATGTTTATTATGTCGTGGTCACTTGCTAGGTTTTCGTGGCTGTTCTCCCAACACGTAGCATATTGTCCTTTGCGCAAAGCGAGGTCTGGTGTAGTAAAAGTTTGATTGTGCGTCCCTGCACGAGTTGTTACCCCCGGAGTGTTGAGGACTGTGTACTGAAATTTGTTGATGTTGTCTTCCAGCAACCTTCCCGTGTTTCTATTTGCTTTGTATGCCCATGATGTGTTGGGTGCATTAAAGTCTCCTATGATGTAAATGTGATGTGTCTTCTCATCTTTTTCAGCGTGCTTTAAGATGTGGCTAAGGTTGTATATGGATTTTGGTGGATTGTATACATTGTACAGCTTGACAGGTCGTTTTGAGTTGTCCGGGCATATTGTAGTTATTAAGGCATACCTCGCTAAACACTCTGGTGCGATTTCAGTGTAGTGCTTAATGTTGTGTTTTACGTGCGTAGAAATTAAGGGTTGTGGTGTTTGTTGTGCGCTAAGTGTGCAGCTTTAATTGTATCCCGGGATGTTCTGTTCTTTGTATGTCTCTTGTAAAAGGAACACATGTGGGGGATTTTTCGATTTTAGGAAGTGTTGCGTCATTATTGTTTTTTTTTTGTTACTGAAACCGTGGCACTATCACTGCCAAACGCCAAAGTTTCCGCCAGCTACTTGTACCATGGATTAGCGACCTTTGCGGTCTTAGACTGGGTGCTTCACGGGTCGATTGGGTCATCAGGAAGTTGCCTCTTTTGCGACTGAGGTATGTGGTCTATGTCTTCGCAGCTAATCTGGGAGAAGGCGGTTAATCATGTGGTCTACTCGTTGTTCTATCATGGTCAGGCGTGTTTCATGACCTTCGTAGGCTGAGGCAAGTTTTTTGACAGTGTTGGTGAGGCGGTCGAGTTTCTTTTCTATGTTTTCAAAGCGCGCTAACAGGGTCTCTGATTTGTTAAGACGAGACTTCAGCGTTGAAGGCGCCATGTGGGAATGGGCGTGTAGGATGTGTTGCTGATACTGTGCATGGTGCTTCGTAAATGGAAGTGTAGAGTGTGTTTGTGAGGTTGCGGTATGGAAGGAAAGGGGGTTTTGGGATGAAAGGAGTGCTTGGCTTACCAGTCGCCTTGGGTGTGTCGGTTTTCCAGTCTGTTGGCTGCGCACAGAGCTTTTGCTCGAGGGCGCTCGTTGCACGCTTCTGTGTAGCCTTTGCCGATGTCGTCGGCTGTGATAGCGGTGCGTTAGGTTGCATGTCTTCTTTCTTCTTCAGGGGCTGTTGTCTGCTTTGTTTGCAGTTGCTGTGCATGCGATTATAATGCAGGGTATTCGCGATGGTAATCGGTCGAGGTTGCGTTGTCGGGTGCGCTGGAACCAAATGGAGGCTGCTGCTGGCTGCGCAGTTTCACGCGTTGTAAGTAGGCTCGTTCCGTCTTGTTATGTCTCTTGATTTGGCAGCTGGGATCGTTGGTCCTATGATCTACACCACCATGCAGGCAGAGGAGAAAGCATTGGTGTTCTTCTTCTGGTTGCTTGAGTTGTCTCGTACAGTCAGGACATCTGGTAACAGTTGACTTGGTGGCACAGTTGTCGGCACGATGATCATAAATCAGGAATAAGGAACATAACTGGGCTTTGGTGTGGTGGGGCAAACATCGGATCAAAGTCCGATGACAAAGGACTTTCCTGGGTACGATGCTTCCTTCGAATGTAATAATAGCAGTTTCTAGAAGTCCAGCCCACCATCCGGGTGGCTAGTATGGTGGGTCCAAATGTATCCAAGTTCTGCATCAGGTGCTCCGATGGTGGGTCGGCGTCCACTCCGTGGATGACCCCCCTGTAGGAGTTGCTCGGTGTGGTTATGTATGCTTTGACAATGTGTGTCGTTCGGCCAAGTGCGAGTTGAGACATGGCAGCAATTTTCTTCGCTGCTATTGAACTTGGAATCTTGATCACGAATATATTGCCTCGTGGCTTGATATGCAGCGAAAGATCCAGAGCTTCGTGTAGGGATGAGGAGGGCTTGTTGCCGTACGGCCGGTGAGATGTGATGCAATTTGTGTTGACGGAGGTGCACGTCACTCCGCTGTCGAATCACGACTCTGTGGTGCGCCGTAGGGTGCAGGGGGACTGCAAGATTCTTCTTCTTGTATGGTATTAACGTCCAGCCGTCTTCAGCAGCCTTCTCGTTTTGCTGAGTTTCTATTATATTGGCTTGCTCTGTTGCGGGAGCAGGCGGGGGAAGGTGCACTATCAGTGAGCAAGGCGTCTCCCACTGCACGTGGGCGCCTACGGCACGTGACAGCTCGTGGCAGGCAACCGGCGTTAGGCGTAGCGGCGTGGTCGGGCGAAAAACTCTCATGAAATCCAGAAAATGGGTTCAAGTGTGCAAGGTAGGGCATCCGGCGATTCCGTGAGCAAACCTCTATCCGATGATGATGTCGTCGATGGGCTGGTAGCAGGAAAACGGCGAAATGCATGAAATTGGCGGAGCTCGATGCGGAGGTGGCTTGACTAATAGGCGCCGCCTAGCATCCTCAGGCAGATGACGATTATTGTTTGGGGACAAGATACGACCCAAAGGGTGTAAAATGTTTTTTAGAGGGTGAAGAGTACTTGGTTTTTCGCGTACCACCGCCACACCGATGGCGCGAATCAGGCAATACAAGCTTCGCTTTAAAAGACAAAATTGATTTCATCTTTGAAGTGCCGGTCTGCGCTCGGCCTTTTAGATAGCAGCGGTATGCTGCGTCGCGTAGTCTACCGCGGCCGCTACGGATAGCCGTGATTAACCTTTTCGCCGCCGCAACACTCAACTTTCGGCCCGCGCTTTGCTGTCTTGGCTTCTCCGCTGTGTAGTTTCCAGTGCACTGACGGAGATGAAACGGCAGAGGAAGTCGCGTATCGTTCAGATCACTCGACTATAGTTCATAGATTCGAAAAATTCTGTGGCATGAGTTTCTTGAGACGGCGTCCTTTTATTGTGAGGCCATTCTACGATTAGTAAGGAAAGTGTTTCAGGGGCTCTTCAATTTCTGGCAACTGAAGCTATTAAGGTGAATTCCTTAGCTGGAAATTAAATTGAAATGCTGCAAGGACGCACAAGTCTGCTTTTTTTTCTCCTTCGTGGTTTATTGCACAGTCGAACTTGAACTGGTTTAAGATCACGCGCTTTAGCCTATTGTAGCCTATTCTTTATTACGTGAAAGTACGCATGTCAACTGCTGCTGCGTTTCACCTCTACTCGTAGAAAAGGCAGATCTATGGTAGCCAAACAGACACGGCACGAGCGTCCTTACCCCTTTCCTCTCTCTCTCTCTCTCTGAGACTTCATTGCATATATTACGCGTCACCATGGCATTGTCATCTTGCCTTTTCATGAGTCATTAAGCTTTAATTTTCCTTCGAGCGTGCTTTTTCCCAGCACTTCGCCAACGTTTTCTCTGTACTTCTTGCTCTTCAATTCTTCCATTTATTGCGGAACCCGGATTTCGCTCTCTTACAGCGCCCCGACATCTACGCAGTCGGCGTCCGGAGCCTTTTCAGTGGTGGACCCTTTCTGCCATATGAAAGAGAAAAGGAATGCGATGAATATTGGAGAGGAAAAAATAAAGAAGAAAGGAATGGCATTACGCGCTGGTAATCGACACTCGTAATAAATTATTCCCCACGATTGGACGCTCGCTTTCTCGTTCGGCCATTATCGACCCGACATATTCAAATTGCCTGTCCTCGTGAGCACCCATCGCTTAAACAGATCCCTTTTCACGAAAGGCCCTGCCATGGCATTCCACGCTTCCTCGGGACCTGTCTTTCACCGCTTCGGGAAATATAGAGTCTCTGCTTAAATCATTCGAACGACTGGTTGTTTAAATCACAATGGAGTATTGTCCACCAGTGCGCGTATATATAATATATATACAATGACATTCCATTGGTAAGAATTAAATTCACTTCCTAAATAATACGGAAATATTAACGCGACAGCGTAACAGGCCCTGTGTCGCAGAAAATGCAGTGGCGGTGGTGTTGTCTATATTAGAAAAATCATCCCGAACTACTCATCTCGACCCATACAGGCCCTCCGCGTGGCGCATAGGCCTTACTGAACTACTTTAATTTCTAAAAGTCAGTTCGGTCAGAAAATTCGTAAAGTACGACTTGCACACAAACTGCAGACATGATAGCGTCAGATTGTAATGTGAATGTACGAGAAAACATCGTTCTGTTACATGGAAGCTCAAACACAAACCCCTTTTCCAGCTTCTGTTTGAGCTCTGTTTGAGGAGCTCCGCGAGCCGTGCGTGGGGAAGAACAAGACAAGAACCAGAAAGCTTGCCTTTGAGTATAGCGTTCGCCGCCAGCGTTTCCAGGTAAACATGACGGTTACGTAAGCTGCAGTTGCCCAGAAGCGGGAGATGGAGTCACCGATCTTTCAATGCTATTGCGTTCCACTTTTAAAAGTGAAGCTTATGCATCCTCCAAGTTTTTTGTTTGTTTTGCTTTTTTTCTTTCTTTTCGTTGTTTCCGGTGTAGTAGAAACTGCGACATTTTGGTTGATAAAACACTTTGGTACATTCGCCGTCAAGTATAACGCGAACACACCTTAAGCGTCGTTTTGCTTATGCTGCGGAGTATGCTAAACATTACTGGTTGGGGTGCTTTGAATGGTGCTAGAATAATGCGTCGTCCTCGCAAAGAATTCGACATCTGGCCCTTACAAGCTCCTCGATTGTTAGAAGAAAGCCGCTATATGTGTCTCCATTGCTCTGGTCAACTTTGATGGCCGCTCATGCGAAATGAGCCAATTAATTTCTTAATAAACAGCAAACGGCAGGCATTGCCAAATTCTGACTGGAAGCTTACCACTGTCACTGCAGTGAAACGTGTACAATTTTTGCATTCTGCCGGTGCTAACATAAGGGGCACAAATTTGGAGATTAACAAAAAAGCTCGAGAATAAGTTAAGGACCGCGCAAATAGCCATGGAACGAAAATTGTTAGGCGTAACGTTAAGAGACAGGGAGAGAGCGGTATGAATCGGATATCAAATGGTGATAGTCGATATTAACAGCGGAGCTGTTTAAGCCAACCGTAAGTTGTGCCGCGAGCCACAAAACCTCACCAAGCGATGACGTCACTGTGTTGCCTAGCAACCCAGTGACGGGTTGCTAGGCAACACAGTGTCCGATAGTGTCGCCGAGCTGGGGAGAGAGAGCTGAGAGAGAGGAAAGCGGAGTATAAAAATAGCATCGCGCAGTACAGCGGATGCGAGATGGAGAGGAGGAGTCGAGGCATGTGGTAGTGGGACGCTAGAGCTGCCGCCGACGCCGATCGCGTTACCCCGCGTTCGCCCGGAACGTGCCTGGTGTCCGTGACTGCAGCCGATGGCTCTGGCGGCGGCTCGGCAGGTTTCGACCAGAGAACTGGACACTAGTTGCTCCCAAAAGACAGAAGCGAGAGCTACGGCAGCTGAAACCAAGCGTCGCAGAAGAGAACATTCCGTCTTGCCGTCGGCATCATATTGCGTGATCGTCATACAGTTGTCATGCCGTGTGTTCTGCTTAATTGTTTGAGATTTATCATCTTTGTCTTTGTTCTCTCCCCCCCCCCACCCCTCCTTCTTATCTTCCATTTCTATGTTTCTGTCTCCTCCTTTCTGAAGAGTAGAAAGGCGTCGTGCCCTTTCTGCTGGCAGTTTCCAGCCTGCTCCTCACTTTCCTGTATAGTGTGCATGCTTTCAAAGCAATAATAATAATAATAATAATAATAATAATAATAATAATAATAATAATAATAATAATAATAATAATAATAATAATAATAATAATAATATAATTGTGATGATTCCTTCACCGTCATGGTTGGGATGTGCATGATCCAGTAGCCCAATTTTATGCTGAACGAAGCGATTCTAGGTGAAAATGTGTCCAACTAAACAACAACAACGTTGTTCGCTGACCGTAATGACAGTTTCCGTTACACCGATTCCGACAGGCCGTAAAATTCACTTATTTTATGTTCATTCATTCGTTCATTCGTTCGTTTGTTCTTTTCTTCTCTCGATAAAATAACTTTCACAATCTATTCTTACTTTTCAATACCCCAAAAATCACCAGCCTCGAACTGGTTTTTTCTGCGCATCAGTAAATTTAGATTCTTCATCGTTCTGCTTATGGGACGTATACAGGCGGTGCTTTCACGACACAGTCATTGCCATATTTGTCCGTGGAGGAACTAATGTAAACAACCTCACTTCTTTGACGACTCACGTTGACCCATCTCGGAGATCTTTTACAGCAATGCCATAGCTTCCATACATATTTGGAGGTATATGGAAGAGATATAACGTCACATCAGCCAGCGTCAGATGTAACGTTACACCACCCCATTCTGGGCTAACGCTTACTGTTCATGCCCATCTTCCTTAGTCGGCTCACTATTTGATCCTGATGACAGTCCTGACGAACAGGCAATGGCAACTACCCACATACTTGATGAGGTGCGGACCCTGCGGATGGTCTGAGAACAGACTCTCGAGATACGGGTCCCGATAATCTCCGTCCTACTTCGCGTAATACCCGCACCTGGCTTTGTTGTACAGCATGAATATGCCGCAACCACTTCAACGACCACCGAAATTCGCCATTACGTGCCAGTACTATAGTCGTATGTCGACCGACGGTGCCGTCCTCGTCGTCTCCAGCGTCGCTTGTCTCCATTGCCTTTGTCATCGTTACACCGTCAGTATACAGACAGTGCACTTCATCTGATCTGGCCCCGATACGTCGCACCAGACTGGCAGGCGTCTACGACACAGAACTACGTACATAGCGCACAAGACGATGCGCGTCGTGTAGGCTTAGTCCCTCGACGGCTGCGTCTTCGCGCAGGCGAGCCGCTCACAATCGTGCCATACCGCCACCACCAGTAAGATCCACTCGTGGGCCTGTGTCACCTTCAGCTACGTACATCATCTTCGCCTGAGACGTCAGCCCACTGCCCGCATCTCGAGCAGCAATGCTGTACACCGGCTGTCGCCTGTAGCACTTCAAGGCTTAACCACCACAGAGGTTTGTTGATTATCATTGCTTCTGGACGGACTAAGCCTGGACTGCCTAAGGGACACTATGACCTGCCGCTCATGTAGTTCACGTATACATGTATACACGCGAGCGGAACACAGCAGCGTGCCAGAGAGTATCCCCATCACCACTATATATATATATATATATATATATATATATATATATATATATATATATATATAATGCGGCTGTAGCGATCGGCCCATTTACCCTTGCAAACTGTCGCTCACGTAGATAACAGTGAACGAGCCGACGACCCGTTCCGTACAATCCCCGACCATGACGTCTCATGGCCGGCAGTTGGACTCTGCCAGGAGGGGACATTCCTTCATGTCACTCGTCATCCGCCCACACTACCGTGCATGATACAAGGTCAATGCGCATCCCTCGATACCTGTTCGTGCCCAGTGAGGTGCCTGTGCTTCGTATAAAGCTATCTTCGAAGAAAAAGTGCTACCCACCTCCGGTATATAGGGTTATATATATATCCTTGGTTCTGTTGGATGCTATTGCGCCGAATAGCATACTACTGTTGCCGAGACGCTTATCAACGCTTCCACATCCTTTACTGGCCACTCGAGGCGCAGCCACGTACCGTTGTGAACGCCCTGTGCAAATAAATGGACAGGGTAAGGGGAGGAATTGGACCAACGGAAAAAATTGCAGATTTCTGGCGAAGCTAATCATGCCAGATGGATGTGCCGACAACCCGCGCGTCTGGCAGCGCGGCACATATCCGCGTGCGTAAATCTGCACGCCTGGATGACGCCTTGAAAGCGCACAAATTGTGAAAAAGGGAGTTATAACGACGCGCAGGCGTGATGCAATTTGCATGACACGCGAATATATATTGAGGGCGCTAGCAGCGAATGCCAATGCTTGCTTTCCAGCACATGGGCTCTGACGATTTAAATATTCATAAATCCTGGAGCGCAGGCAGTTATCAAACTCGCCCACGGCCAACCGCCTTGCCACGGCTGTCTTCCCTGGTTGGGCGGCCACTAATTTGAAAACTGTGGCTCGCGGCTTTGCCTGCGACATAGCGAGGCAGAAAGAGAGAGAGAGCATCTAACAAGTTGACCACCGACACTTGCCGTATATCACGGAGTGAGAAGCGCGGAACGTCCGAGAGTGAAAATGACACTCGAGGTCTGAAGTATTGCTTGTTAAGCTATATAAGGCTGGATTATTTCTTCCTCTAAACCTATAGGTAGCAAATACCGTCTTTATAGCAATTTCTCTTTTTCCAAGAAGCATTACCACAAGCTATTGTAACTTAATCAATGTGGGCAACTTAATGGGCCAGCCGGGCTTCCTTCCCACTCTCCAAAAATATTTTACACTCGTAAAAGTGAATAAGGGTGTAAATTGGCCTACAAATCACATCCGTATTTGTTTTTAAGGATGTAAATTATTTCACAGTGCAACGAAGAAACTGAACAACATATTACGCAGATCCCACGCAGAGCGGGAAGCGGTGTTACACGAAGCTATTTGCAGGTAGCTGGCCATCCGGCATCGCTTGTTGTTCCGCATAAGCGTTGCCAGGTGGACCAATATGTGTTAGTGCATGTTAGAGTGACGACAGCAGCAAGACTGCGTACGACGACGACGAAAGTATGATGGCGCCGGCAATGCCAAAACGACAGATTTATTCCGACCAAGCAACGCTATTGCAGTGAAGAATCCTACAACCTGCACCGCTGCGACTGCCTGGATCTATCCCCAAGGTGATGCAGTGTCACGTGGCCTCTCAAAGCACTAGCTGTCACAAGGGAAGGATGGTGGAAATCTGGCACGCTCTGGCATTCAAAACATGTTGCGATTTCTCCCGATGAAGGCGAAGGACAGCGTTAAAGTTGACATTTACTCGCACATTTCATTCCTGCTCATCTGGCCTAATGGCCATTGGCACGCCCCCAAATGCTCAAGTTTTTTATACGTAAATCTTTGTTATGCGACGTGACGCACGCGCCAAACGTCTGAAAGCACTAGCTCGCGTTGGCACGAGTAGAGCACGTATTGTGTAGGTTCCGCCATCCGCGTGATGATCGTTTATTGAAAGTGTTGTTAACCTTACAGAAATGCGCAATTTCAACAAGTAGAAGGCGGATTAGCTGAATTTTTGAATGACCTTGAAAACTTAAAGCCTTTTTAGTGCTATCCAGCCTGAGCTCACCTGGAATTTCATCCCTTTGTCAGACTAATTCGTGATTTTACTTTTTTATACCAAGCAGCCAATAAAATTTAAAAAAAAATCAAAGTTACTGTGGCCTAATGGGTCCAACATCGGGCCATTGGGCTGGAGGACCCTGATTCGAAACTTGCCATCGGAGTTTTTTTTTAGCCTTCTTTCTTTACTATAGAGGCGCGAAACTGGGCTAGACAGGAACCTACCGCAAAATAGCTTCGATTTCAACAAGTCCCTAATATATTGTCCGTGATTCATTCCATTTTTTTTCATTCGAGTTGTGGCACCTCAGCTTTGGCATATTTTTTATGCTGCTTGTGCGCAATAGTTAGAACTTCGTGATCACCACCATAATTATAATCTTATTCTGGTCATTTTCTCGCCACAACACGAGATTGCTTGAGACAAAAGCGAGAGGGCAGTATTATTACTAGCATCTCGATATCGTTTTCATCGCGCAGTCTTTACCAACTATCTGGTGCACATCAATTCTTTCATGACAAGCATTGTTCCTTTTTTTTTTCTCCGTAAATCCTGGAACTAAAAATAAGCTTTCCATTTAGAAGGAGATGAAACTGTGATGAAGTTAGGAAATTAGAAGACATAAGACAGGGTAAAAGGACATCCCTGGCAGTGAGTGGCCTTCATCTTGCAGCTGACATAAATAGCATGATGATAATGAATCATTACCTTGAGCATTATTAGCTTCAATCAGATGGTTGAATTACTTTTAAAAATATATGAAGGATTCCACTACATCATTCCGTTTAATTTAGGCATCCTAATATAGTTATCAGTGGTAGCTCACTGTCTACAAGTTAACTTACCGCCTTGCGTAAGAACGAGGAGAAGGGCAGAACTAGGCAAAATTTTACGCCGTTATTTTCTACGCCATCGAAGCCCAATTTGGATTAAAGTGATTTGTTCTAGCTCGAATGAAAGCATGGCACACAGGAAAGATTGACACACAAACGAGATGAATTTCAATGCATTTTTCGATATACACGTGGAGTGAAAGCAAAAAAGAGCAAGCAGAAGATGATATGCAATTTATTCTGTTTACGGTGCGCTTCATTTCGACAACTTGGATGACATGTTGACTGCAATAGGTTTGCGCTGTGAGAAAAATTAGACTCCAAAAAACATAATATATTAATAAATTCATCTGAAGAACTGTGCTTACAGGTTTTGCGGGCCGTCATGATTAAGCATAAGCAACCTCAGACAGCTTATACGCAAGTAAATATAAATAAATAAATGGAATTAAAGAGTGAGGAGGTAGCGTCAAATGCTAAATGGAAAGCAAGTGCATAAAAGACAGAGATAAACGAAATAAACAACAAACACACTAAATGCTGAGCTGGAGCAAAAACCGGCTGCAGGTATATAGTGCAGCTGGCCAGCCTTGCTTCCGATTTATACGACAGCCAGCGTTACTTACTTTCCGCGAATCAAGTACCCTGATTTACGAAAGGAAGACCAGAGATGCGGCCAGCCCCTGTCACCTGGTATGAAAAGTGTCGTGCTCTCGGCTTCAGCATGGCAGGATATCCAATTCCAGAGTTAATCTGTTCATTTCAAGAAAAAAAAAGTAAAGTGTGAGGCGCGCCGTAAGAAACACAGCTGTGAGGCGGAACAGATATAATAGAACAAGAAGAAATTGAACAGCAGAGGAAAAGTGCGCGATGCTGTTCGGGGCGCGAGATTTCAGGTGAAGACCCTGATAGCAGCAGCGCGGGGCGGCGCTATAGTATTGAGTGATTGCCGTATCTCGGAATAGACAGGAAGCGAATCAGAATTCTGCAGCCTATAGCGTCTCATCATGCGTCACAATCTCGAACCACCTCGAACTCGCATTTCTCCTTAGCCCGCCTGCTTGATTTCAAACGCCATAAAGCAGTGCAGCCTTTCTTGAAGCCATTTGGCGATGCAGTCCGCGATGGGCCATCTCGTAAAGTCGATGGATCGAACGGTCGGTGCCTTTCCTCAAGCAGCAGGGGTACCACACGATGAACCAAAGCACTGTATAACACAGTGAAAACTTTCGCACTCTTAAAGGTGGTGGTATTACCTATGGCTAGCACACTTGTACTTGAGAAGTACGATCGAATCGTTGGTGCCCTAAGAAAAATGATGCATTGTATTGAATTGCATCTCAACAAAAAGGCTGTAAAAGCCAATAAATCCTGAATATATATACAACATAAGTTTATAACAACTTCCTTTAGAATGGGGACAAATGAACTTTCTTTTGCGACTGTTTGTGGCAAGTAAACACAAGGAAATATAAACAGACGACACAATAACTACGTGGAACATTAAAAAGACATCAAATCCACATGAACCACACTTTTATAGCTTCTACTGTCAAACTGTCATGTGAGAAATCTTGGGGCGCGCCAGGGGTTCAAAATTAGTACACATACTTCAACTACGGTTTCTTTCTACGCATATGTACTTTGCGTTCGCTTTCGTGTCCAGTAAAAAACAAAACGTACAGCCTTAAGAAGAGGTGTTAGCATGGGACCCCCCCCCCCCCCCCCCTTACAGGTGCACAAATATTTCATTCGCATCTTTTCCAGAGCGTCCTTGCGATGCCCACAACGTTACCACCGCCCGCTTCACTATGGCGTACTGTAGCCTCTGAAATACCTGTGCAGACGCCGCCATGCACAGAGTCATGAGTGACACTCGAAACCCTGCACAAGTTTGCGAGCGTGCAAGCTGCCCGATGGCATACTAGTCGTTAGTGCAGCCGACTCCTATAACTTCAAATATGACTTCGGACCACGAGTGCTGGGCCATATGACGACGGTGAGGACGAGTATGTGGCCTGAAGGAGACGCTAGGAGGACAGACAGTCAAAGCAAGCGCAGTTCAGAGATAACATCTGTCGCAGTAAAAAGCTCAGAAATGTGATGGCGCTGTTCTGTCGACGCACACCCAAACCATCTGAGATGTGAGAAATAAACAGCCAGCGAGTGTCACGAATGAAAGTATATTGCCTTGAAACAACTTTAAAGTGGGAGTAAAACAATTTAAAGCGGTGGTTTGACTTCATATTACCCTTCGCAAAGACTAAAATTTCAAGGACGCTTAAGCTTCGCCTTTAAGAGTGAAACGCAATAGCATTCTAAGATTCCTGACTGATTCTCACGCTTTCAGGCAAATGTAGCTTATGTAACTGTATAAGGTTCAGTGCTAAATGCTGGCGGCGAGCGCTTTGCATGAAGGCGAGCTTTCTGGCAGAAACGCTGCCTCGTGCGTGGGCCCCTCCAAGGGTAATGCACAGGCGCGCCTAAGAATTACATCTTTTGAGGTTTTTGTTATTGTTATTGACATTTGTTTGTGGCCTGTCATTCTGAAAATTCTGAGGAATAACTTTGGCAAAAATCTAAGACAAGGTATGAGCAACTTTCTTGATAAAAGCTGTGGCAATATAACCCGCATATACTGCATGTTATAAAGCAAGGCGTGGCATATACATATACCTAAATATATGCCGTCATTTTTGGCCACGGGACGCCGGTGCCGACGCCTACACCGACACCGGATTTTCGGCGACACGGGGCCCTTAACGCTATCGCTTAAAACTATTGGTACGCGAACGAAGGATTAAGTACTGGAGCCTATTTACAAAACATATTTACAAAGGATAGCTGCAGCGCTGGCCAGTTCAGCCGACAGCTCGAGAGCAAAGCGCAGTTCGTCTTCTTCGTCTGGGTGCCCGCGTGCATCGTCCAGAAGAAACACGCGATATGTTGTTGTTGTTGACAGGCAATATGCATGTATCAATATATACCAGTTAACCTCCTTTACAACGTGGTTACGGCATATACCGTATACGCATCCATTCCGCCTGTTCTCATCGTCAACTTTCACCACCCTTTTTTTGTCACCTTTCCTGTTTCCCCTAAGCAGAGTAACAGGCCAGAGTATGCTAGCCCAGACCACGGTGTAAGATATATACACTTTAGGTGGGGACACTTCTCGGCTTGCTTGCTAGACGCGATCGACCAGATAACGTAGCAAGGGCGCGCGTCTATCGGGGCGGTGACGGCAGCGGATACCTATCGGCGGAACGACGCAACTTCAGTTAGAACGCAGGCGAGAGCGTGCGCCGACAAGGAACGCGCGCATGCCTTCTCCCCGGTGACCTACTTTCGTGCGTCACTCAATCATTTCGGATTTTCCGCCAACCGCCGGTTGCTATAACAACGGGAGATTAAACCAATAAAAAGCTTTCTGTGTTGAAGTTGCGTCGTACTGCCGATAGGTATCCGCTGCCGTCACCGGGCCGATCGGCGCGCGCCTTTGCTACTTTATCTGGTCGATCGAGTCTGGTGAGTGTCCTCACCTAATGAGTATATGTCTTACACCGTGGCCCAGACCGACCTCACCGTCTCCCCTCTAATATATTCTCATCTCTCTGTGACATTGTTGTGAGGGCGTGCAATAAAACACTGTTAAAACCGTGACTTCAAAGTCTTAACTCTTTAATGTGCAAACCTGTGCTCAGCAAAACAAGTTGCACTCAAAGAACAACGGTAGCGATGAGCACAATCAGCATCATCGAAAGCTGACTTGCAGGTCGAGTGCGTCAGCTTTTATCCATGACTCGTCGAACGTACCAGCTTAATTGCTGGTCTCCGCGTGCCTTACAGAAAGTACTACGCCATCCGTGGTGCGCATGCAATCTGATTAAAGTTCGGCGAAAACATATACACAATAGATAGAATCAATGATAAGATTCGAATAAGTCCCAAAACAAGCAGGCCCGTCTTGCGCTAGCTGAATGATAACTTTTGTTAGCGGGTGAAATGCAGTGCCTGGGAAATTTATAAATAAGTACGCTTGTCAGTATGCGCCAATTATAGCAAGAACTACTTTTGGCTTTAGTAGGTGACATGCGACCGTCTGCCGGGGATATTCAGGCACGATATAGCATCGAGTAAGCAGCCCCTCAAACAAGTGCGATAGTTTTTCTAGCGTTGAAAACACCCTCGCTCGGGGTAAATGTTACCTTCATCGTCCAGCAAGCGAAGCATGTCAAGCCATTGTTGCTTAAGTAGTTCTTCAGCGGGTCTTGTCCTGGTCGATTCGATTATTCCGCAACCCCGGCAGTGAGCGAATCTGTCTCCACAGAAGTGTCTTTATGACGTTCGTATCTTCGGTACTAACGCAGACTGCGCGGCTTTCAAACTGCAAATGAGCATTGCGGGTATTGCAGTGAGCATATTTCTCCATGATTAAAGCTGCTAATGCTCTACACGCATTATTCTAAGGAGGTGAGGAGAAGCCAAAGAGAGAGAGAGAAAATGATTTAATGAAAGGCAGGGAGGTTAACCAGGACTGAGCCCGGTTGGCTACCCTACAGTGGGGGAAGGGAAAAGGGGAGAGAGATTAAAGGAAGAATAGAAAGTCTGCTGTTGATATCACCGACGTTGCAACAGATCTCTGTTCTGTCACTGATGATCAATCAATCCGGATCATAGAGGGTCACTCAGTCCTGTAGTTTTCAAAAATCGCAGCAGCGCTTTTGTGGCCTTTTGCAGCTGTGATATTCAAAGCATCGGTGATATGACTCGATTGTGATTGCATGAGCGAGCTTCGGGGAACATTACCACCGTGAACCTCGCGTGTTGAGCCCTGAGAGCGAAAGTTATTCAAGATTTCATGCAAGTCATTTCCACTCGGGGAAGCCACACCAGACTTGCGTGAGCAAATAACTCAATTTGGCGGAAGTGTTCTGAACATTTAGCCAGGTTACCCAGGTGCTGTTGCCTAGCGCAAGGATGGAGGCGTTGCGCTGCACTGCATACTACCATCAACACGATGCACCGTAACTGCATGGCCACTTGTCCTTTATGGGGGAAGTGTCTCGGCTCATCCCGAAGCCATTCACCGATGCCGAGCTTGTACACGAGTTGTGACGCGTCCATTAAGTGCTTCAGGAGCGCTGGGCAGGCTGCTGGAGCGGCGGACTTATACATGTGAGTGTTATTTGCTCGTATATGTTCTGTAACGTCCACTTAGTTACGGCTTGCTTTACTGTTCTCTTTCTCTTACGACGTCATTAAGTCATGAGTTGCACAGGTGCTTTCACACTTAATCTTGTTCATCAGCCTCCAGATGATACAGGCGGAGCACGCTCGCAGATGTTGCCAGCAAGCCTCGCAAGGGTGTGCGTCAGACTGCAGCCGTATTATTTGTCAAAAAGCATGATAGCCAGAACACCACCCAATAGCAAGCCAGTCTTGCTTGCCTCTCGTTTGCGAATTCGGTGCCAGGCACCAGAACGAGAGGATGAATAAAATGTCTACGAAAGCCGCCGATCGCTGGCGTGATAGAAGTAAAAAAAAAATACAAGGATAGAATCATATATGTGTTCGCGAAGTTTCTGTAAGCTGTAATGAGGTTTCCTAGATGTAGAGCGCCCTCTTCGGCTGCCGGAGGTGGTGGGTTTGATTCCCACCGCCGCCGGGCAGCCACTGGTTCACATGGGCACACGTGTAGTAACCGGCCGCGACAGGCAGCAGCACAACGAGACGCTAGCTGGTGGTGGAACAACATGTATTGAAGGTACCGCTGCTATATATATATATATATATATATATATATATATATATATATATATATTGCCACGCGTTAGTAACGCTAGAGAACGAGGACGAAGAAGTGTTGTTGGCTGCTGCGGCCAAAACAGTAAACAGCCGTTCGCTCGGAACTGACTGCCTGCCTTTTCCTCTCGCGACAAACTGGTGGAGGTGCGGGGTACACATACGCCCTATGCCTGCTGGTCCTGAACCAGAAGCTACCAACGCCAGTACCTCAGAGACTGCAGAAATCCATCTAAGCAGCCGTCGCCTCCAAGGTCTTCCACCGCAGTACAGTCCCCTGGCAAACTCTGCGAGGAAGATGGCAACCACAACCGCAACCCAAACCGAGGAGATCCCTAATGCTGCTGTACCTTGCATTGTCAACGCGCCTCGCACGCCTAACCCGTTCCACGGCGACGCCTTTGAGGACGTAGAAGACTGGTTAGACCATTTCGACCGGGTCGCCACCTTTAATGACTGGGATGATCGCCGTAAGTTGAAGAACGTCTACTTTTCCCTTTTAGACGTGGCAAGGGTATGGTACGAGAACCACGAAGTTTCGTTTACCAGCTGGCAGGAGTTTTACTGCCTGCTTCGTGACGCCTTCAGTACCCCCGAAAGGAAAGAAAGAGCCGAACAGGCACTATCTTCCAGGTTCCAAATGCCGAACGAAACCGGCGCCATGTTCGTAGAAGACATGACACAATTGTTCCGTTGGGCCGACCCACTAATGCCAGAAGACAAGAAGGTGCGCATGTTAATGCGAGGCGTAAAAGAACAGCTTTTCGCGGGCCTCGTGCGCAATCCTCCTACAACGGTGTCTCAGTTCGTCCGTGAGGCAACAGTCATGGAGCGCATGCTTCGGCAGCGGCTATCGCAGTATGAACGCCAGACCACCATGACTGCGGCATGCTCGCTTGTACCTGCAAGGGATGACAGGGAGTCCCTTACCGAACTAATACGGCAGGTTGTTCGAGAAGAACTCCAGAGGCATTATGGATCGGCACCTCCGAGTGCCGCGGCTCTTACGGACGTCATTCGGGAGGAAATTAGGCAGGTGGTTCATCCCTCTCCACCAACGCGCACCGAACCTCCCACGCTCTCGTACGCCGATGCTCTTCGGGTTTCTACGCCGTCGACGGCCCGTTTCCCGCATCCACCTACAGGGCCCCTCGACGCTTCCCAAGCCCAAGCCACCGCACAACTCTCCAATCAGACTTTCGTCCTGGTCCGCGGAAGTCAACGGTATGGCGCGCTCCCGACAACAGTCCGTTGTGTTATCACTGTGGGGAGGCTGGACACTTCTATCGCGACTGCCATTACCGACGGATTGGTTTGCGGGGATACCATCCGGATGCCCGTTGCCCGCGCTATGGCGAACGCCCACAGGAAATCGAGGAGTACTTGGAAAGCAACCGTCTTCCTCCTGTCCCTCAGCGAAGACAGTCGCGGTCGCCGTCACCTCGTCGGCACACATCACCAAACCGCGCTCGACCCGCCTTTGATTCCACTGGAGTCACCGGCGGAAGCCCGCGCCGGGGAAACTGAAAACGGCGACCTCCGGGGGTGAGGCCGCTGTCATGCGAACCGTGAAATATCCTCCGCCGACGCCACCCCCTCGCGACGTACCGCTGACGCCTTCCTTCGAAACCGCCAAAAGAGCTTCTGCTGTTATTACTGTTTCCGTCGACTGTTATCCGGTGACTGCACTTGTCGATACGGGAGCTGATTACTCGGTTATGTGTGCCTCGCTGGCCAATCGGTTACGCAAAGTGCTGACAGCGTGGGACGGCCCACATCTGGTCACGGCTGGAGGACACCTCGTGTCACCCATTGGACGATGCACCGCCAGACTTACAATTTATACTTCGACCTTCGTAGCGTCTTTCCTTGTGCTGCCCAAGTGTTCTCGACTGGTTATATTGGGCATGGATTTTCTTCAGGAATATGGGGCGATCATTAATCTGCGTGACTTGTTCGTGACTTTTTCGAAGAATGTTTCTTCGGATTCTGGTGTTAAGGATGAACATCATCGCGCGGCTTTACGCGTGGTCGATGACTGCGTAACGTTACCGCCTCGAAGTAGCATCTTCGTCCTTGTTGAGTGCCCTCAAGACCACCTAGATATGGGCATCGCCGAAGGTAACCTCACCATTTTGCTGGATCGAGAAGTCGGCGTCGCACGAGGTCTCGTAGAGCTCCAAAATAGGCAAACCACGATCCTAGTTACTAACTTCAGCGGCGAATACAAGTACTTTGCGAAGCATACCACCATTGCCTACTTTGAAACAGTGGACGAGTCCAACGCATGTGCTTCGGTAACGACAATCTCGATGCAGGAAAACAGCGATGTGGACTTGACCAGTCACATCAACGTCAATCCACAGCTGAAACAACCCCAACAGGAGAGGCTCCTCAGCCTACTATCATCATTTAACGACTGTTTTGCCACCACCTCGAAGGTCAAGCAGACTCCTCTAACCAAGCACAGAATCATCACTGAACCGACCGTCCAACCTGTTCGCCAACACGCTTACCGCGTGTCACAGAGAGAACAGGATGCTATTCGTCATCAAGTTAAGCAAATGCTGGATGATGATGTCATTCAACCATCGACAAGTCCTTGGGCATCACCTGTTGTACTAGTTAAGAAGAAAGACGGTTCACTACGATTCTGTGTAGATTATCGCAAACTGAACAAGATCACGAAAAAGGACGTTTATCCACTTCCTCGGATTGACGACTCCTTGGATCGTCTGCGGCATGCCCGGTACTTTTCTTCAATGGATCTACGTAGCGGGTACTGGCAGATTGAAGTTGACGAACGGGACCGGGAAAAAACGGCGTTTATAACACCGGACGGCCTCTATGAATTTAAGGTCCTCCCTTTTGGACTGTGTTCCGCTCCGGCCACATTTCAACGCATGATGGACACAGTTTTATCTGACCTGAAGTGGCACTCGTGTTTAGTCTACTTAGACGATGTAGTTGTTTTTTCAACCACGTTTGAGCAGCACATCGAGAGGCTTGAGGCTGTTCTTCAGGCCATCCGCACCGCCGGCCTGTCTCTGAAGCCCGAAAAATGTCACTTCGGATACGAGGAGCTTAAATTTCTGGGTCATATTGTCAGCAACACCGGTATTCGCCCTGACCCTGACAAAGCCACGGCAGTTCGTTTGTTCCCGATACCGAAGACAAAGCACGATGTACGCCGATTTCTAGGGCTTTGTGCTTATTACCGCCGTTTTGTGCCAAATTTTTCTGAGATTGCCGAACCTTTGCAACGACTCATCAAGAACGACGTGACATTTATTTGGGGCCCGGCTCAATCCGACGCTTTCCACGACCTTCAACGACGTCTACAGACACCACCGATCCTTGGTCATTTTGACACAGAGGCCGACACAGAAGTGCATACTGATGCTAGCAACGTTGGTCTCGGAGCCACACTCGTACAATTTCAAGCTGGTGTTGAGCGCGTTATTGCCTATGCCAGCCGCACGTTGTCTGCTGCTGAAAAAAACTACTCAGCAACTGAAAAAGAATGTCTGGCGGTCGTGTGGGCTATCCAGAAGTTCCGACCATACTTGTACGGACGCGCCTTCCGAGTCGTCAGCGATCACCACTCTCTCTGTTGGCTGGCGAATCTCAAGGATCCTTCGGGACGTCTCGCAAGATGGAGCCTTCGGCTACAGGAATTTGACATGACAATTGTCTGTAAGTCTGGTCAGAAACACACTGACGCCGATTGTCTCTCCCGCGCCCCCGTCGAACCCGCACCAACAGATACTGACGAGGACTGCGGTTTTCTTTGTAGTCTTCCATCTCCAAACCTCGCTCAACAGCAACGCCAGGATTCAGAGCTGCAACCCCTGATTGAATACCTTGAACGACGCCGCCAACAACCCCCGCGGCAGTTCGCGCGTCACGTGTCCTCTTTCTGCCTACGCAGCGACATCCTCTACAAGCGGAACTTTCATCCCACGGAAACCGTTTTTCTACTCGTTGTTCCCGCTTCTCTCCGCGACGACATTTTACGTGCATGCCACGACGAACCCACGTCCGGGCATCTTGGTTTCACGCGTACTCTGGCAAGGATCAAGAAGAAGTACTACTGGCGAAAACTCACAAAAAAGCGTGAAGCAGTACGTCCGAACTTGTCGTGATTGCCAACGTCGCAAAGTTCCACCAATGAAACCAGCCGGTCTGCTTCAGCCTGTACGACCTCCTTGCTCACCTTTTGAACAGGTCGGGATGGATTTACTCGGCCCGTTTCCCAAGTCTTCAGCTGACAACCGCTGGATTGTTGTCGCCACCGATTACTTGACCAGATATTGCGAAACCCAAGCCGTTCAACGAGCTACTGCTTCGGATGTGGCCAACTTCTTCGTCAAAAATATCGTCCTGCGACATGGTGCTCCATCTGTCGTCATCACAGACCGTGGTACGGCCTTCACTGCGCAGTTGGTCAGAGATATTCTGCAGCTGATTGGTACAACGCACCGTACGGCAACTGCGTACCACCCACAGACCAATGGGTTAACTGAGCGTCTCAACAAAACGATTGCAGATATGCTTTCCATGTATGTCGCCACGGATCACAAGAATTGGGACGAGCTGCTCCCGTATGTGACATTTGCGTATAACACTGCGCTTCAAGAAACCACCGGGTTTCCTCCTTTTCGTCTGGTCTACGGACGCGACGTCGTCACTATGCTCGACGTGATGCTTCTACCAACTTCGTCTGATACGACCGCCCCAGATACGGACGCTTTTGTTCAGCGTGCTGAAGCAGCGCGGCACCTTGCACGGCAACGAATTCTATCTCGGCAAAGTCAAGACGCTCGCCGATACAACATACGCCACCGAGTCGTAACATACAAGCCAGGAGATCTCGTGTGGATTTGGACCCCTATACGTCTACGAGGCCGCTCAGAAAAATTATTGCGCCGTTACTTTGGGCCCTACATAGTTCTTCATCGCATAAGTCAAGTCAACTACGAAGTTGTCCCAGCAGAATCATCGCACCAATCGCGTAGACCACGCTCCTCCGACATTGTTCACGTCTCCAGGATGAAGCCCTACCACTCGCGCTGATGCCAGTTCACAAACTTTGTGGTGCGGTGCCTGTGCTCACGTCCGTTGTCTTTTTCATTTCTTTTATTTTCTCCCTGTGGTATTTAACCCGTCACCCACTTTCGTGGCTTAACTTTCACTGTTCTTTCGTGCAGCGACATCGAGACAATGCCTCTTTTTTTTTTTTTTGGAGGGAGGGGTGATGCCACGCGTTAGTAACGCTAGAGAACGAGGACGAAGAAGTGTTGTTGGCTGCTGCGGCTAAAACAGTAAACAGCCGTTCGCTCGGAACTGACTGCCTGCCTTTTCCTCTCGCGACAATATATATATATATATATATATATATATATATATATATATATATATTGCAGTGGTGAAAGGGTTTAGGAGAGGGAACGCCGCTGATAACTCGGCGCAGGAGCCGGAGGGTGGAAAGGGGTATACGAACGAGAGGGTGCAAAAAGCGTGCGCGCGCACAGCTGGCTTGGCTGGTGCGCAGCAACGTCAACAGCCAATATAACATTCCTTCCAACTTAATTTAGAACCGGTCTATCGGCTTCCGAGTTCTTGTCGATCGCCGTAGTGGAGTCTGTGCTGGGTCAGTCGTTTCCGCGGTCGCGTCGACGTCAGGAACTTGCTGCGTTGGTCGAGTTGGTTCGTCAATGTGGCCCGTCGGTGGCTGTTCAGCCGCGGTCGTTTCCACGTCTACCGCGCGATGCTCTGGTGCTGCCGGGACCGTGCTTTTCACGCGAGTCGAAGAGGCAGTGCCAGTTGTGTCAAGTAGCCCGTCCAACTGTTCGCTTGCAATGGCGTCATAACCATTCCCTCCAGTGGTACCTTCATGACGGTGGCGGACTTGGTCGACATGGCGCCACACTACTCCGGCTGGAGTTTCCACCTTTACCATCCTGGCTCCAGACGTAGACTGCACGTGCCCTGGCGCCCACTTTGGGCCGGTGCCATAATTCCGCACATACACTCTGCTGCCTGGTGATATAGCCCAGTCATCCGTACCTGTTGCTGAACCTGTGGCCCTGGGCGGCAAACACGTGTCCAGGCGCGAACGTAGTTGGTAGCCCAGGAGCAACTCCAGGAGACTTTCCTTCCCTTTGGGGGGTTCGCCTGTAATTGAACAATAGTCGCATGAGGTTATCTTCCAGCGCCCCTTGTGTCATCTTGCGCAACCCATCCTTCACGGTTCGAACCGCTCTTTCGGCAGCTCCGTTCGACTGCGGGTGGAATGGCGCTGTGCGCAGATGCACAATATTATTCCTTGTTACGAACGTGGCGAACTCCTGACTTGTGAATTGAGTGCCATTATCAGACACGATTGTGTGCGGTACTCCGAACCGACAAAACATGCTTCGCAAACAGCGAACAGTACAAGCTGTGTTCGCGTGCCTCATGGGAACCGCTTCAATCCATTTAGTATACGCATCAACCGCCACAAGTATCATCTGGCCTGCTATTGGCCCTGCAAAATCAATGTGGATCCAAGACCACTTGTCATAGGTCTTGGGCCAACTTACTGGCGGGGCTGCTGCCGGCATGGGTAGATTCTGCACGCAGTTTTCACACTGTGCCGACACGTCCTCTATGTCCCTGTCAACACCCGGCCACCAGAATAACGACCGCGCGACCGATTTCATGGCCGATGAGCCCTGGTGCGTTTCATGTAGCAGCTGTAACATCTTTTTTTTGTGCCGCAGACGGTATCACAACCCGACTTTCCCAGTAGACTAGCTTGTGGGCCCACGACAGCTCCAACTTGCGGTCGAAGAACGGCAGCAGCGACTTCTCCATTCCCTTAGCCGTTCGCGGCCACCCATGCAATATATAGCGTGCGACACGGACTAACACTGGGTCCTTGGCGGTTAGCTCTTGTAATTCGTGGGTCGTTACAATACCTTCATCTAGGGCCTCCAATGACAAGACGTACTCGGGTGGGTCGCCATCCAACGTTGGCCCAGTCGCCTCTACTGGAAGTCTGCTGAGGGCATCGGCTGTGAGTAGTTGCTTTCCAGGCACGTACTGCAGCTTGTACTGGTAGCCGCCCAGGAACAGTGCCCACCGTTGAATGCGAGCTGCCGCCATCGTTGGTGTCTGGCGATCAGGCCTCAGTAGTCCGAGCAGGGGTTGATGGTCGGTGACCAGGGTAAACTGCCGACCTAGAAGATAATCCCGGAAACGAGATACGCCAAAAATAAGTGCCAATGCTTCTCTCTCCAACTGCGAATAATTCTGTTCCGCCTTCGTTAACGTTCTGGAGCGGAAACCAATCGGCCTATGCTCATGTCCTTCTGAATGGAACAGCACTGCTCCTACGCCGTAGGGAGACGCGTCGCATTCTAGCTTCAGCTCCTTGTTGGGGTCGAAATGGACCAACAGTTGTGCGTTCTTCAGGCTTTCCTTGGCTTTTTCGAATGCAGCCTGATGCGGTGGCAGCCACTCCCAGCGCGCTTTCTTTTCCATTAGCCGGTACAACGGCGAGAGAAGCGCGGACATGTTTGGCAAGAATCGTGCATAATACGTGATCATGCCCAAGAATGAACGCAACTCCGTGACATTACGGGGTCGTGGCGCTTGCATGATAGCATCTACGTTCTCAAGGGGATGCAATCCTTCACGATCTATTCGATGCCCAATATACGTAACTGACGGTTGTCTGAACTTGCATTTGTCGGGCCTAAGTTTCACGCCGTGATCTCGGAATCGGTCTAATACTTCCTTAAGCCTCCCTCCGCTGTCGCCGCTACGCTCCGACACTAGCACGTCGTCAAGGTAGGCTTGGACGCCCGGTAACCCGCTAAGTATCGCATCCATCTTCCTTTGAAAGATAGCCGGCGCTGAAGCTATGCCGAACGGGAGTCTGTTATAACAATACAAACCGCGGTGGGTGTTAATGACACACAACTTGCGGGACGCGTCGTCTAGCGGTACTTGGTTGTACGCATCCTTCAAATCCAACGTGCTGAAAGTCTCGCCCCCATTTAAGCTAGCAAACATGTCCTCGACTACCGGAAGTGGGTAATGCTCCACATCGCAAGCTGGGTTGAGGGTGACCTTAAAGTCTCCGCAAATTCGAACAGTACCATCCTTTTTCAAGACTACTACGATAGGCTTAGCCAATTCCGCATGCTGAACCGGCGACAAGACTCCCAGGGCCACCAACCAATCAATTTCGCTTGAAACCTTGTCACGCAGCGCGTAAGGAATGGATCTAGCCTTGCAGAATTTTGGCGTCGCTGTCGACTTGAGCTTCAGACTGGCAGGAGGACCTTTGATGAGTCCAAGGTCTGCCGAGAAGACGTCTTCGTAGTCCGCAAGCATACTGTTCACCCTGTGAGCGGATGAACGTGTAGCGGCAGGTAGTTCCGGCGCCGTCAGCTGTCCAATCGTCACACCCATATTGCTGAGCGCCGTTATCAGGTCGCGTCCACACAAGCTCGGTCCTGCACAGTCAAGCACAATTAGTGTGCACATGACGGACACATTTTTGTACCGCACCGACAGTTCGAGTTCACCCAGCGTGGGCAGCTCTCCCGCTTAACACGATAACTTCATTCGGGGCGCCGTCAAGCGTGGCCACTGTGCGCCGTGTTGCTCGTAGATATGGCGCGAGATGACGCACACCGGAGACCCTGTGTCGATTTCCATCTGTAGTTCAACACCTCCCCAACAAAATGTGCGTCGTATTGGTGGTTCCAATTCGTTTTTCTTTTCAGAGATTACGGTCCAAACGTGTGCCGCGCTGGTTTCATCGCTGCCGTCAGGGTTTGACGTGGTTTGCATGACAGTCAATGCTTTTACACTCTGTGCCCGTTTCGCACTCTGCCCATCTGATATCGGCGCGTCGTAGCACATCCTAGCCAAGTGCCCGCGTCGCCCACAACGAAAACAGCGTTCCTTCGTCCAACGGCAGGCGTTATCGTCATGCCTCGTGCTTCCGCATCTTCCGCACGTTAGCGCTGTGTTTCTGTTGTGGTTATCTTGAGATGAGCGATGACGGGCTTGCACTTTGAGCAACGTTGGTGATTCTACGCTCATATCTCTAGCATCATTGTCCGCAGCTTCAGCTCAAATGGCTATAGCTTCGGCGTCTTCTAGCGTCAACCCTTCTTTCGTGAGTAGCTGCTTGCGCAGGCTATTTGAGCGTACGCCGCAAATAATCCTATCCCTTAACATTCGGTCTAATGCGCTGCCAAAGTTGCAGTTGTCCGCTATGCGCCGTATGTCGACGAGAAACGCTTGCATCGACTCCCCTTCCAGTTGGCAACGGGTAAAAAACTTGCAGCTCTCGGCGGTCTCGTGACGCTTGGGGTCGTAATAGCTATTAAGCGCTGCAACTGCCTCGGCATACGTAAGCGAATTCGAAGTCTTCGGCGCGATTCGACCAGCTAGCACTTGAACTGTCTACGTGCTGAGGGCAGCCACCAGCAGCGCCCGTTGCTTATTTGAGTCGGTAATGTCATTTGCTTCAAAATATGCTTCTGCCCTTAGAAGATATGGTTTCCACTTATCTCTGGTATCGTCGAACAGCGGTAGCTGAAGACTGGCCATGGTTCTCTTTGGTGTTTCACGTCGCGGTAGTCCGGTTTCACCGCCGTGTTGGGCCGCTTTCACCGCATGGTCGGTATCCGTGATTCTCGTCGCCACTGTAGTAACCGGTCGCGACAGGCAGCAGCACAACGAGACGCTAGCTGGTGGTGGAACATCACTTATTGAAGGTACCGCTGCTATATATATATATATATATATATATATATATATATATATATATTGCAGTGGTGAAAGGGTTTAGGAGAGGGAACGCCGCTGATAACTCGGCGCAGGAGCCGGAGGGTGGAAAGGGGTATACGAACGAGAGGGTGCAAAAAGCGTGCGCGCGCACAGCTGGCTTGGCTGGTGCGCAGCAACGTCAACAGCCAATATAACAGTTCTCTTTCTCTTACGACGTCATTAAGTCATGAGTTGTACAGGTGCTTTCACACTTAATCTTGTTCATCAGCCTCCAGATGATACAGGCGGAGCACGCTCGCAGATGTTGCCGGCAAGCCTCGCAAGGGTGTGCGTCAGACTGCAGCCGTATTATTTGTCAAAAAGCATGATAGCCAGAACACCACCCAATAGCAAGCCAGTCTTGCTTGCCTCTCGTTTGCGAATTCGGTGCCAGGCACCAGAACGAGAGAATGAATAAAATGTCTACTAAAGCCGCCGATCGCTGGCGTGATAGAAGTAAAAAAAAAAAATACAAGGATAGAATCATATATGTGTTCGCGAAGTTTCTGTAAGCTGTAATGAGGTTTCCTAGATGTAGAGCGCCCTCTTCGGCTGCCGGAGGTGGTGGGTTTGATTCCCACCGCCGCCGGGCACCCACTGGTTCACATGGGCACACGTGTACCCCGGTATGGCGTTCGGCTTCCTTCAGGGGTGACACGCTTGGGAAAGGAGCCTGCGCTCTAAATTCCCATCGAAACCCTCGTGAGCACACAAAGCCGGAGCGGATGGAAGCAGAGTGGGTTTCGTTCCTGGTGCGTTAAACCATGCGCACCCGATACTGAGTGCTAATCGATGAAGACGTTCCTGCTGACGGCGGAGAGGTAAGAAGTGCAGCCATTGAGGTTGCAAGCTATATAGCTATAAAGTATTAGAGGTATAACCATGTAACTTATAAGGTTATAAAGACAGTTTTATTATAAGTTATATGTTACCAAATAGTCTTATAACGCTTCGCAGGTATAAGGCTGTCCGACGAAAAGCAAACATAAAAGCAAACTTATGCTCGCAAAAATCGGCTATAAGACAGGTAAATCGTAACCATTGGAAAATTCCACACGGAGATGTCCCATCAAAGAATAGTTGTGGAGAATATAAATTGTGAAGTATGAATGTACAATGGAGGAGGAGCAAACAACTTTATTTCGTGATGTACATTAAAAGAAGATATGCCTGACGAGAGGCAAAGCCGGAGAATAGGATCAGGCTTGCGGACGACACAAGGAATGTTGTGAGTGATGCCAAAGCAAGACCGCTGGACTATTATCATATTTTGTTGTACGGACGCAAAGGTGCGTCCAGAAATCAGCTCTTACTGAACGTTACACCTGCACAAAGGACAAATTTAAACCTCCGGGTGATAGTGGTTGTTGAATAGGGCCCATAACTGAGCACTGATTTGAATTACGGCTGCCTGAGGTTTAGGATCGTCAGACTTATTAGAGGTGCAATTGTTAGCGCGTGCTGTTAAGAAAGCTGCTGTATAATTAGGAATGTAAGCGAGCGTAACCAGTGCTTCTAGAAGAAAAGAAAGAGAATCTCACTATGGTATCCTAGGGAGATGCTACTGTACCTCCAACATTGAGCAAGCGGCGTTGGCTTAGTCAGCTGAGGCGTTGCGCTGCTGAGCATGAGATCGCGGGATCGAATCCCGGCCGCGGCGGCCGCATTGGAGGCGAAATGCAAAAAACGCCCGTGTGCTTTCGTTGTAGTGCACTTTAAAGAACCCCAGGTGGTCAAAATTAATCCGGCGTGCCTCATAATCAGAACTGGTTTTGGCACGCAAAACCCCAGAAAGAAAAAGTAGAAAAAGAAGGGAAATTTCATTGCCCTATAGCTGATTTGTGCGAGCATAAGTTTGCTTATATGTCTGCTTTTCACCGGATGAAAGGACAACCGTTTAATTGTGAAGCATTCTAAGATTGTCTGGTAACTTATAACAAAACTGTCTTTATAACCTTATAACTTACAAGGATGTACCTCATCCCTGTATAACAATTGCACATTCTGTGTGTTAGGTGAAACCAAGAAAGTGATTGTTTACGTGCCGCGTTCATACTTCAATATCTGTTACCCCTATCATTCAGCATAAATTACCAATTTTGCCTTGAGAACCGTGGAGTCACCGCGACAAGCAAAATATTTTCAATTCTGGATGGCGCTACGAAGCAATCAGAAATACGTTACCATTGATGTTTGCTTGTTTCTTTTTTTTTGAAGGGTGCGAGAGTGGGTGTCGGCCTTGAAGCAGAAAACGCAGCGCGTTGCGTTGAACACAAGGACCAAAAAAAAAATACGACATGGAGCCCAAAGAAATCCAGATAGCTAACATTAGTCGAAAATGTTTCTAGTTAATCAAGATCTCTCTGCTATCTTTACGTTGTGGAGTCAATTTTTTTTCAGTTCCTTGGTTTTTTGAACTTGTCCGCAATGCTTTATGTTTTTCTACATCAACGTTACGCTTGGTAGCAGCTAAAAGAAATTTAACAATTAAAAATAACGGAAAAATATCAGTTCCAGCAATGAAAATCTAGTTCTCTAAGGCGCCTTTGTTGCAGCTAAGATCGAAACACACCAGCCGAATTTATTATAAGCCTTTGCCAACGTATATTACAAGCTCTTTTACAAAATTATTATTGCGATAGCAATTATATGGACACTTCAACCGGATTTCTGCCGTCGCCGTCGTCGTCGCCGTCGCCGTCGCAGTGAGGTTCCCTATAGATAAAATCTTCGCCGAGCGCCGTATGCCCGAGCGGAAGCGTGCGGGGACGCGCGCTGTCACGGAGAGCGAACGCACTCAATCTCCCACGCGCAAGCAAGGAAGCGGGAAGCCAGCGCCGGAGGGAGCGGGGGGGGGGGGGGGGGGGCGCACTTCTACTCTGCCAGCAACCGCGCTCGTCGCTCCGCCCGCACCGTCTCTTATCTCCCCACGGCTCTGACCTTTATGCGCCGTGCATTCGCCGCTCAGTTTCCGTTGAAGCGATAGACCGCACGTACCTTCGCCGCTGCGGCGTTTGCGCTTGCTGCCAGCGTTTTGACAGTCGTTGTCTGCGGTCATTCAGTGTGATCTATTCATGTTTGTTTGTGCGCGCTCGTTTGTGCGCGCTCACACCACGCTTGTTCATTCAGTTAGTAATAGTCGGGCCACATTTTCCAACGCACGCTACACATGCAATGCTGCCCGGATCGGCAGTGCAGCGCTACAGGTGTGTCCCTTCGCACGCGCTGCCCACGGGAACCGCTTCTCATCAACACCACCGTTTCACACGCGCCTTCTCGTGGTCATCGAGTCTCTCTTCATGTCGGTCTGCTTACGCCGCAGCACACCTGCTTACTTAATCAGCTCATGTTTATTACAATTCATATTGCTACCAAAGCCGCTCACCTTACTTCGTATGACATTGCTGTGTTGCTATCGCATTCATTGCTTCGCCCTTAGGGCGAAACTGTGACATTTTTTTACATATAAGCTCCCAGCGCAACGAATGTGAACGCATCTTTTCAAACACTTGCAGGCATAAATCGCGTGCCTGTATTCGCAAGAGTTCATCTTAATCTCGAATGGGAAATATTTCAACAGCTGTGACCGAGAAGTACACAAAGCATTTCGTAAATATAAATGAACAAGGTGTAGCTGCTTAAAGGCACTGCGATCTTTTCCCTCTAGAAACACATTGCGTTATTTTATTGCGATAGCAATAATGTGGACGACGCTCCAAGCCGATTTCGCGCGTCGACGCCGTTGTCGCCGTGAGGTTCCGTATAAAGTCCAAGGGGGATAAAATCATCGCCGCGCGTTGTATTCGGTATGCGCCCGTGAAAGCACGTGAGGGACGCGCGCTTTCACGGGGCGCGAACGCACGGCGGAGAGCAAACGCGACGTCTTCCGTGGCGCGAAAGGCCATGGGGGGGGGGATGAGAGGGAGGGGGGCGACGTTGTGCTGCGGCACCAAATACATATCTTGCGACCGGCGCAAGGGGAAATGGAATCTCACATCCGAAAGGAGCAAAGCGTGAAGGCAGTGCGGCAGGGAGAGGGTGCGGCTTCTGCTCTGCGAACAACTACGTACTTGTACTTTGCGCGGCTGCGGGCGGTAGCACCCACCGTATCTTGAAAGCGATCTGCAACATGGCTCCTACTTTTGTATGGGCTGTGCTTTCGCCACTCACTTTCCGTTGAAGCGATAGACGGCATGAACCTTCGCTCACTACTTCGGCCACGCTTTTTCCGCGCCAGGGTTCTGACCCCGGCGTTTATTCGTGGTGTTTTAGGGCGCAAGGGCCAGGTATGGCCATATATATATATATATATATATATATATATAGACAGAGAGAGAGAGAGCGATTCACAAATGTAAGTGGCGAACGTTATTACAGCCTTT